>NC_079134.1:149990467-150291717 GCF_945859705.1 Episyrphus balteatus | reverse complement strand
AAATTCATAAAATATTATTATGGACCACTAAAAGCAAAAAAAAAACAAGGATAATTTTAATCATTTTATTTTTAATGCATTTGTTTTCATTACAAATTAAAAAAAAAATATTTATTAAATATTCAAAAAAAAAAAATATTAAAAAAAAAATGCATTGAAGAAACAAAAATTTTCTGCATTGAAAAAAAAATTCAAATTAAAAATATGTGCATTAAATATTTTTTTGACGTGATAACGTCTTTTAAATCGATGAACCATGGCAGCCACCAAAAAAAAGTGACGCCATTTTCTCCCGTTCTACTCTCGCACTTTCGCAGTGCGGCAAAAATTTAAATTCAAAATAAACTATTAGACATACAAAAATCTTCTATAGCTTATTTGAAAGATAATAGCCTAAAGATTAATCCAAATGAAGGATTCTTAAAAATTTCGTCATTTAATAGGGTAAAAGGGGTAAAACAAAATTGCAAAAAATTGGATATTTTCTAAACCCGACAATGTAAAGAGTTGAATTTTTTTTTTAAACGATAGATAAATTTATTGCAAGACTGACAATGTTATTGAAAAAAATTTTTAAAAATTTCAAAACTAAGTAATAAATCGTTTTCTAAAACTAAAACATGAGACCTTTGACAAAGTAGTGACTATAAGTAGGGCACATTTTTTTTAACAATTTGAAAAACGTCATTCAAAAGGTTATAAAAAATAAAATGCACGACTGGGGTCGCACGTACTTGCTCTTGTAGTTCAAAGTATCGTTATCTTAAATAGCTATTGGAAATTTAAGATTTTGTTTAGTGTCGAGAAAAAAAAAATCAAAAAAAAAATTGTAAGTTAAAAAAATTAAAATTAAAATTTTTTTTTCAAAAACTAAAAAAAAAAATTTTTTCAAAAACTTTTTTATTTTCGACACTTTAAAATTATGTCTGTAAATTTTGAATAAAATTAACTCATGTTTTGATGAAATATATGAACTTAAAAAATATGTTAATTTTTGAAAAACGGCAACGCCATATTTCCGTTCTCCGCATTTTTTGAGAAAAACTAAAAACGCAGTTTTGTAAGAATCAATGGGAGTATTACCTACACCAAATTTAATCAAAATCGTTAGAGCCGTTTTCGAGAAATTTGCAATACCTCGAAAACTTTATATGGGAGATATGCGTTTAAAAGGAGATATTAGAAAAATAAAAAAAACGGGTCTGGGGAATTACTTAAAAATCATGTGTACCAAATTTCAAGCAAATCCGTCCATCCGTTTAGGCCCTAGCTCGATGTACAGATGGACGCACAGACGCACATACGCACAGACGCACAGACCGACGGACGGCATGACGAAAACCACTTTTTTGATCTTCTCCATCATCGTAATGTCGGTTTTGATTAAAACCTCGAATTTTTTTTCTACACGAAACCAATACTTGCCCTATAGAGCAAGTAAAAAGTTAGGTGTCTAATACGGATTTTTTTTAAGTCTATGCGTTTCGAAATATGAATTTTTGAAAAACACCTACTTATTTTGGGGTATTTTCGGGTGAATTTTTTATTTTTAAAAATTTTTGGAATTGTGTTCAAAATTCCTGCTTAAAGAACATGTAGTCTATGACCGTGCGCATACATGTACAAAAAATTGATATTTTAAAATGATTTTTGACCGAAAAACGGGAAAACAAGTTTTTTTGTCCCAAGTTTTTTTGGCCGTTTTTGACCGTTTTTTATTTTTATCTGTTTTCGTCAACACATAAATGAATGAAATTTATATTGTAGATAGATAATACACAGGACTATATTTGTGCAAAATTTGAATATAATGGTAAAATAAAGTTCTATTTTTCAACAAGTTATATCTTTTGATCAAGAGCAGATTTAACGTTATTGAGCATGGTGATTATTACCTTTCATTTGATATATCACACATAACTATACATTCACTACAAGCTACACAATTATAAATTAAAAAACTTGCGAAATACCTCAAAACACCTGTGGAGATCTGTTGATCATGAACAGCCACCAGTGTGGAAAGTACCGTAATCTCAGTTTGTAGTTTCAACATGGTTGGTTTAAAAAATTCCAACTTTTTTTCTAGGCACCACAGAAATAAGATTGAAACGTCAAATTAAAGGTGAAATAATGAGCTTTCAAATGATTTAAAATTTTTATAGGTTGTCATTGAAAAAATTGATTCAATAGCGCGAGAAGATAAAATTATATGTTTTTTTACCGTTTTTGATGAAAATTGATCGAGTTCAAAAAATTCTAGCTCTTTTTGTAGATGTCTAATAGACATGATCTATATATATATATTTGGAGCTGAAGCAATAAGCTTTCAGGTGGTATAAAACTTATTATAGGTTGTTATATTAAAAAAATGAATTTTTGGGTGATGGAAGTGATTTTTTCAATTTTTTCATAAGAAATAATTGTTTTTAATAAATTATTTTCATAATTTTTGCGCATTGTAAAAATTTAAAAATGGTTTTATTCTTAAGAAGAAATACTTGGCTTTTAAATGGAATAATTTTTTGTGCAAGCTTTTAAAATAAAAAAATTAATATAATGAGAAAATAAAAAAGGTAATTTTTTTTTAGCTTTTACTTGTAAATTATGATTGTTTGAAATAAATAAACGCTTCAATTGACTCATTTTAAACAAAAACACACAACCTATTTTCTAACGATGTTATCACGTAAAATCATCGTCCGTAAATCGGCTTTACAGACAACCTCTTTTTTTTAAACTCGTCGAATTTCTTACAATTTTGGATATTTCATCATACATACCTAAACTTTATTGAAGTATTTAAACTTTTTTAATATAAGATCAAAAACTCAAATTTTGAAGATATTCGACGAGTATTAAAAAAAAAAATATTTAATGCTCACATTTGCAATAAAAATTGATTTTCAGTGCAAAAGTTTGTTTCATTGCAAATGCATTTTTTTTAAACTAATATTTTTACAACCCTGATTTTAATACTTAACCCTCTGTAGGCACACCTCTTTTTTTGCGAATTTGGTTTATACTTTTTCAAGTCGCTAGAACTTTTTTCGGTCTCACTATTTTATAGAGAATTATATATGAAATTATTGTAGAATTTTCCGAGGATTTCGAATATTATATTCACAATTCGAAATTTGTCTTGCCAAATTCGCACCCGTGTGCCGACAGAGGGTTAATACAAAAAATTTCATAAATAGATTTGTTAACTTTAAGCATCCACTATTATGATCAATTTTATTTTAGAAGACCCTATGGGTCATAACTTTTGTTATGTGCGAAACAATTTTCCTGAAATTCATTGTTTTAATAGTCCTGGAAGTTTCCTTCAAATTATAAACAAATTTTTCGTTGTCTTGATGCGTTCAAAAGTTATGATTTTTGCAACGAGAAAAGTCATTTAGGACAACAGTGCGCCGTTTTTAGTTGAGTTTAGTTTATTTTGCTATAAAATTTTTTCAATTTTTTTTTTTTTTTTTTTTTTGTTCAGTGTACCTACAAGAAAAACATTACTTTAAAAATATATAAAATCCAAAGCCCACCAACCAACCCAAAGCAGTCAAGTATATAAATTTCTTTTAAAAAGACCTCGCTATTGCATGCCATTGCTGGCAGACATTATGTACAAGCACAGGTAAGGCTACCATTTACAATGTGTACAATTCCAACTTTGGGCACCGCAAATGGACACTGGACGCGCGTATAAACTGGACAAGAAATCAACTTCTAAGTAACAAAATAACACAACACTCCAAAACAACAATAACAACAACACCCATAATAGCAATCACATGTATTATAAGCTTAAGCTGTTTTGTTCCCAATGTATCACCCATAAATACATTCTGATGGAGTCCGGAAATCGTACACAGAGTCGAAACAGGGTTTTTTTTGTAAATGTTGTTTGTCCGTTTGTTTGATGTCGTCATAGAGTAATATCAATGTCCAACAACAACAACAACAACAACAAAAACACAAAATTTACTTGGCTTCTTTCTGTGTAAATATTCTTTATTTTGTAAGTTTTTTTTTATGGGATAGGTTCGGGTTTTCGGTATAGTTTATATGATGATATACGGATATACGCCTAACCTGGAAATACAAAGGTGTAATCGTCTCGTTTAAGCGGCCGATTAAATCGACTCGGGTTGTTATAAAGGCGATGTACATTATAGACTATGTGGCGACAACAAAGACCAAAGACCCCGCAAAAAAAGTTGTTTTGTTTTTTCGCTTTATGTGTATGTTCCAACAGTTAAAATACACCGGAACATTCCAGAGTGTTCCAGACCGTAATTGGTGCTAAATGCGACTTTCTCTTCTTAGACGACTTAAAAAAAGATTTTAATGGCTTAGAAGGAGATTGATGATTAATCGATTTTTTTTTTTTTTTGTAATAAAAAAAGACTTGGATTTAGCCTAAGCTTAATGATGTTACCACCTACCATGATGGCATCACGCGATGTAACTTTTTTTTTTCATAAACCTCAAATAGTACTAAATGACAATTTAAAATATATAATTTTAATGCTAATTATAATGTACTTAAACCGTAACGAGTAATTTGAATTCGCAGAAAAAGAACAATTAGTGAGGTTTGTAGGATCTTTTTGCAGGTTTGTCTTGCTCCACAAAAAGCAACTTGAATTGGAGATAGCAAAATAAGAAAGTTTTATCATAATTAACAAACACACAAAAAAAATATTAATTTTTTATGATGAATTTGCTAAAAAATGTTCTAATTTTATTTGACAGATAGTTTGACATTTAATTATTTTGTTAACATGTTTAATCTTTATTACTAAGCAAGATAGACAAATGTAGATCAGTATATGATGGTGGGAGAATTATATCAAGTCAAGACTTTAGGAATTAGAAGAAGTTTCTATTTAATTTATCGTAACCTGTTGTACGAGTGGAAAGTTAATTGGTGCTGAACTTGAAAGAAGTTTAAATGAGATGTCAAATTTTTGAGATGAATGATCTATGTAGGTTAATTTGAGGAAATTTAAAGTAGAATAAAATGCTCTAAATATGGAGTTATAAGCTAGATTTAGATTATTTGATTAGTGTCACTCAAGAGCTTAATACCGGACGGAAAAACATTTTTAAGTGAATAAAGAAAATATAAATGGGAAAATTAAGGTAACACAATTAAATACGTGTAGGGGGGAGGGAGGCCAAATGTAACACTTTTTACTTAAACCGATGGTAAATAAAAATAAGTCAACCCAACCTTTTTTAAATAAAGGAACTACATTTTAGATGCAAGATCCAGCACAAATTTTTTTCAAAACCTAACGGTAATGTTGAAAAATAAATCTTCCAAACAAAAAAAAATCGTGTTTTTTCAACCTACTCCATTTACGGGGCAAAGTGTAACACATACCGGGGTATGTTGTACCAAGAACTAAAAATAAGAAAAAAATAACTTTATTTGTTTATATTTATTTATTTTAATTAGTAATAATAAAAACAAACCTCAGTCATGAAATTTTGGTGCAGATTTGCAAAAAATAAAAGGGATTAAATCCAAGATTTCGGAGAAGATTTGACTAAAGTCTTAAATTAAAATTAATTGAATTCATAAATTGTTTTATAAGCTTTATAAATTCAAGTGTTGGTTCAAAATGTGTTTGCAATTCCTTCCAAAATAAATACAAATTGATTTACAAGCATTCATATCCAGGGTTGTTGGTTATACTAGGTAAAAAATTCTTATGAAATTAAGAAAAAAGTGGGGTAAGTCGAAAAAAATCGTTACGTTGAACGTTAAAGTAAAAATTGAAATGGGACCACGTGACAGCCAGCTGGTGGCTCCAATACAAAAAGAATTATCAAAATTGGTTCACTCAGGTTAAAGTTATGAGGTAAAAAAAAAATACAGTCGAATTGAATACCTCCTCCTTTTTGGAAGTCGGTAAAAAATAGGTTTTTACGCTTAATTTCCAAAAAAAACTTTATCTCGACTGAGAACAAGAGATTTAAAATAATATTTTTTCCAGCATTAGATGATCTATTAGAAGATTTATTTTGACAAACAAAAACCCAAATTCGAATTGCAATATGTACAACTTTTTGTTATGCATTTGGTAAAATTTTCATTTAGTAAAAAGTATCTCTTATTAAGATGCATTTTAAGAAAAGCCGTTGTGACCTATTATTAACAAGTTATTTTTTTATAAATATTTTTTTGAAACAAAAATAAAAAGTTGACTTGCACTTTTGATCGTTATTATTTATCAACAGCTTTGAACAAAATCAAAAATTGGTTTTTCAAAAAAAGAATCAATTTTGATTTAAATTCATTAAAATAAAAATTAAAAATATTGATTTTTGAAAAAATATATACTTCAGTATGCAAATCGAAGCTTTATTATCACTGGAATTGGAAAAAGGATTTGCGTCCCCTATCCGTTTAAATTAGAATTAATTAAATTTTTCATAGTATGGCTATACTTTGGTATATGCAACAGTGTATAAGCTTTCTTGACATTAAGCGATAAATCATTGTTCTTTATAACATTTCAAAATAACTTGCTTTTTTTTACCAAGAGTAATAAAAACTTGTAAGAATAAAATCTATTTAAAATAATCTTTCGAGTTCATAAAAATAGTATATTAACGTCATTTGCAGGAAAAAAGATACTAATTCAAAATAAAAATATAAAATACGATTAAAAATTATTTGACACAATATAAATTTTTCAATGCACTAAATGTTACTAAATGTCATTTGGCCATATTCCAAATAAGTTGTTTTTTTTTTTTAATTATAGATATATTTATATTCAAATTTTTTAGATTAAATTTACTTTCGTCTATAATACATCATAAATACTAATTAATTTGCAATATTTAATAATTTTTTCTTCGAAACAAACGAAATAAATCAAAGAAATAAAAAAATAAGAATTTTATGTAGAAAAAAAATAACACACATACATGAATATATCCTTTAATTTTCGATCGTAAGTCCTTTAGAAAAACCATATTCATTGTCATGGACGTCATTTGGTTATGTTAATTTCACATTTGTTGCTGGTAATTATTATTGTTTTTATCAAATAAACATAATGTTTATTTGCATGCGTAGATCCGTACATATCCAATATGTTTTTTTTTTTATTATTTTTGGATTCTTTTGTTTACAAACAACTTTTTTTTTTCTTCTTCTTTAGAAAACAAAAACTTTTCTATGTAAAATCTTTATATTTTAAATATTTTCACTGATTTATTTTTAGTTTTTTTTTTAATTTTTATTTATTTTTTCTTCACTTCAATTAAAAAAAAAAGAGAGAAAATTTAACAAAAAAAAAAAAAATAGATAATTCTTTTAACAGATCTTTGCAACAATATTTAAATAAAACCACTAAATGAATTAATTCTGAGCCAAATTGGGAACTGAAAAAGTAAGACGCGCCACAACCGTCAATCGTGGGTGTCACCTCAAAAGATGCGCCTTAGAATTTTCTTTCTGTACACCTAGTATGTGTACATAATAATTTCCAAAATATCAATTTATTTTTTTTTTTTCTCATTTGGTCTTTGTCAATGTGGTGGTCAAAATATATATATTTTTTTTTTTATTTAAATATTTAGTAGAACGGTGTGGTGCGCTATTTTTGAGCAAAAAGTCAACAAATTTTTGCTTCTTCATTAAATTTGAAAAAAAAGTCGGACGAAAAAAAAATGTGACGTATACACCACAGTGTACCCACAAAAAAAAAATTTTTAAATATCTTAATTTAAAATAAAAAGACATTTTTACTTATAGCATTTTATGGGGGTAAATTATTTGAAAAAATAAACTACACGTGCTGCTAGTTTGAAATTTTTCAAAATTGAAGATCAAGAAGTGTTTATTTTTGTTTTGCATTATTTTTTTTTTTTAGTTTATTACACCTTTTTCAATATTGGCTGACAGTTGCAATTTTTTTTTTTTTTTTCAAAGTTTTTTGTTAATTACTTTTGAAATTGAGGAAATAGACAATTTGGTACCTATGTTTGTATTTTTGAAAATGTTTTTTGGTATTTCTAATTAAATAATGTTTTCTTTTTTTTTAAATATTGACGTTTGATTTGTTGTTGTTTTTGATTTTTTTTTTTGTAAATATAATAATTCCTTATCTTTAAATTTTTAAAAAAGTCCTCAATTTTAAAAAATTATATGTTGTATAATGTTGAACCACAAACCTGAAAAAAAAAAAGAAAAAAAAAAATTGTTAAAAATATTTAAAAGAAAAAACAGGTGTAGTAATATAATGTTACAAATTAATTATTAAAAATATAAAATAGGTGGATAAATTTTTTTAAAGTCTCGTGAACTTTAGCTATACTTGTAAGTTGAAATTTTATTGAAATTTTTTACAAAGAAAGAATATTTTTCACTTAAACGCTGTGATTGATCGAAAAACGCTTGTAAATAATAAACGTAAATAGTATAAAAATAAATGAAATTATATTTCTTCTTCTAAATTGTTTTTCTTATAGAAAGTAAACCTTCGTCACGGGTCGGAAAAACTTGTATATTAAATTAATTGGTTCCGTTTCATATTCAGCACATAATTTTACAAAGCTTAAGTTTTCATAAAACTGTGAAAATAAAATATTCCTACTCAATTATTTATGAAAAAACAAGGACTTTTTTCATTTCACAGGTGGGACATTTAAAAAAAAAGAGATTTTGAGTCATTGTTATTTCACACAGAATATCTGCAAATTTATTTCCAATTCCATAAGAATTTTTAATGTCACGGGTTGGAAAACTTCTAGTCACTAGTGGGAAACGTGCAAAAAGCTCTACAATAAAAGAGTTTTTGAAGTGAAAACTTCTTTAGTATCGAATAGTGATTTGAAACACGATGAAACGAAAAAGCGACAGTAAAAATGAATTGATTATATCTTTTTTGTTTTAATAGATAGATGAACGAAATTTTTACTGTAGGTAGATAATAAACAGGACTATATTTGTGCAATTATTCAAATTTATTTTATATTCACAATATCGAGACAACGGTGAAAAGATGTTCTTTTTATAAACACGTTGTATCTTTTGATGTAGAGCACATACAAAATTGTTCTAACTTTAAAACGCATGCTCACAGTACTACCTTTCAGTTGATATATCACAAATAAAGGTAAAATTGAAAAACTTGAAAAATACGTCAAAACACTTGTGGAGATCTGTTACCGATGACAGTGAATTAAGTACCGTAATCTCAGTTTGAAATTTCGACGTAGTTGGCTTTAAAAAATTGTTACTTTTTTTCTAGGTGTCGTAAAAATATGATTGAAGCATATATTAAAGCTTGAATAATAAGCTTTAAGATGATATAAAATTTATTATAGATTGTCATATAAAAAAATGGATTTAAAGTTGATGGAAGAAAAAAAAGATTCTTTCGTTTTTTTCTTAAGACAAATGATTTTTTAAGGTTTCAATTCTACCACGTGTGAATTGCACACATGATTTTGTTCAGAAGTTTTCAAAAAAAGCTGAAAACTTTTATATAATTTTTCTATCTACGAAATGTCGACTGATAAATAAATTTCAGGATACATTTTTGCAATGTTATTATGCAAGTTTCTAAAATGCGATAATCTTGAGATTTTCTAATTTATTTTATTATTGTTCTTGAAAAAGAAAAACAAATTCCCATGTCCATTTAAATCTAAGGCACACTTCACAAAATTCCAAACCCACACGATGAAACAATTCATCCACTTTCAAGTAATAAAAAAAACTTTAATTCTCTCAAGTGGGCTTGACATTTTTAGCAAAAAAAAAATAAATAAATAAATTCTCTGACGACATAAAACGACTGACAACGACGAACGTGACCACATTTTATCTAACTTAAACTTAAGTTACGCGTTTTTAAGTATATCTATTGCGTCTCTCCAAATCTTAAACCTCGAGCTATAACACTTCTCTGCTGTCCTTAAGCTGACATAAACAGTTGCCCACTTGTATGAGGCAAAAAAAAAAAAAAAACAGTGTTAATTTACTCACACGTTCAAGTGATCTGCGGCACTGCGCGACTGTGGCACACATTCATCAACACACTGAAAAGCCTTTTAAGAAGATCGGTGTCGTTGTTGTAAAAAAGAAAAAAAAAAAAAACCTAACCAATGCGCAAAGGCAAAAGCCACTCAATCACAATCTTCGTTATAAATTGCTGACGATTTGTCTCATCAGATCAAGTTAATTGTATTCATTGGCCCAGACCCAGGCCCAGGTCTCCATCAATGATGAGTTTAAGCTAAGAAAATAATAAAAAATAAAAATAAAAAAAAAAAAAACTGGTTCCATATACAAAACTAAACAAACTACAAATCTTGAAAATCTTTTGTGGTGTGTAAAATTCTTGATAGCTGATGGAGAGGGACCAGAAGTAAAAAGAGACCCGGAAAATCTATCTCTTTTAAGTCAGTCGTCGTATCTGTCTACTGAATAGCAAATTTTCAAGCCGATGATGTGTCGGCATTATAACGTGAATGCGCGCGCTATATGCACAAAGCAACTCAGGCAAATCGTCACTTAACCCATTCCAAGTGCATTAACCCGAGCGTGCAAATAATAATTAAAATAATAAATATATAAAAAAAATATAAAAAAGAAGTTGCCATAATTTGACGATTACTTGTTAACACTTTGACGATCTATACGCGCTGCCACAGTCACTACCGCTACCGCGTATCCGCTGCGTCATAACATTGTCAAGTTTGCAATTTTTTTTTTTTGGCTTTACTTGTTGTTATACAAGTTTAATAGGGTCATATGCATTTTTATGATTAAATAGGAGGTGAAAAGAATTTGGCCTTAAAAAGTTGAAAACTGTTCCCAGTTCCATTTAAAAAAAATATCATGAATGATCTCAAAAAAGTGATCAGCTAGGCTACCATACAAAATTTTTATTTTTGTTTTGATATCTAAAAATAAAAATCACACATAAAATTTCCTAAACAAACCATGTCCTTGTCGAACATTGAATGAATTTCGATTAGTCATTTCTGATTTATGACTCATGATCACTTGAACGATCTCAGACTGCGAGTATAATATTCTTAAAATAAATATTTATTAATTGTCTCCTTTCAGGTTGATTTTTTTTTAAGAATTAAAATTTTTAAATATGTACGACACGAGAAAGAAATACGAATACATATGTCATAGAAATTTGAACCTGAATGTCAAAAACGCATATCGTTTAAAGACAAAAACAACACAAAACAAGATTGTTCACTTCAAGAATAGAAAATATTAATTATTTATTATTACAAAAAAAAAACACATGAAAGACCATGAACTTTCATTTCGAAAGGAAATTCTTTTCACGAATAAATATAATTCATTTTCTCTCGATGCTTTATTTGAAATATGTTGGTTTTCAAAATTATAGTTTAAGGAGTAGAGTTGGTAGTGTCTAGGATTCATTCATTCATTTCATTAATTTTTATTCATTTATAATTATTAATTTTTATTAATTTGTATCTATTTTTATTCAATTTAATTCATTATTATTAATTTGTATTCATATTAATGTTCATTTTTCATTCATTTTTGGTTCATTTTTAATATTTTTTTATTCAATTTTATTCATTTCGTGCTCATTTTTTTACTCATTTTTTATTTTTTTTTATTTTTTTTATTCATTTTTTGTACTCATTTTTTAAATTTTGTTTTCCATTGTTAATTTATTTTTATTAATTTTTATGTATTTTTATTCATTTTAAATTTAGTATTTATTTTTTATTCATTTTTAGTGCATTCTAATTAAATTTGTAGGTATTCATTTTTTTTATTCATTTGCATTCATTTTTCATTCATTTGTAATCATTTTTGTTCATTTGAATTCATTTTTTATTAATTTTTATAAATTTTTCATTAGTTTTTATAATTTTTTTTATTTTAGTTATGTTTTATTCATTAAGTATTTATTTTTCATTCATTTTTATTAATTTTAGTTCATTTGAATTAAAATTTTATTCATTTGCATTCATTTTTCATTCATTTTTAGTTCATTTTTATTAATTTTTGTTCATTTTCAATCATTTTTATTCATTTTTAATTAATTTTTATTAATTTTTATAATTTTTTATTAAATTTTAATTTATTTTTATAAATTAATAACTAATTTTTTTTTTCATTTTTTGTTTTATTTATGTATGTATTTTAATTAATTTTATTTTTTTTTTTGTTAATTTTTCAATAGTTTTAATTCATTTTTATTAAATTGATTTCGTATTCATTTTGTATGCATTTTTATTCGATTTTATTAATTTTGATTTAATTTTTACTCATTTTTTTTTATTTATTTTCATTTTCTTTTATTTCATTTTTATTTTTCCATTTTTATTAAATTTTATTATTTTTTCATTTTGTATTAACTTTTATTCATTTGAATTAATTTTCACAATTTTTTTTTTTAACAACACATTTTCTTCGACTATAAGCACTTAATTAGAGTTTATTTTTGTTTGCATTGGTTTAAGGCTAAACAAAAATATAAAACCACAATAAATAGCTTCTTGGAATTTTTTTTATATCATATTTTTTTTTTTTTTTTGCAGAAAACGATCTTGTGAATAGATCAAGTAAACAAAAAAAAATTTTTATCGACCAATAAGATAGCAACTTATGAAAAAAAAACACCAAATTCTTCAATTTGTCTATTTATTAAAGAAAATTTAAGTTCTTTGATCAATCTTTTGTTAAATGTTTACAACTTGTAGCTATGATTTTTTTTTTATTATTTGACCTTGTTGTTGTAGAAATGTTTGTTTTTTTTTTTTTTTGTATATTTAATAAAGATAAATGGTCATATAAATGATAGCCAAATTAATATCAGTAGGTCTATTGTCAACTCTGTTGTTAGTCAGCTGTTAAGTGTTTGATTTATTAGTTTTTAACAATTTGTAAGATTTGTTTTTTTTTTTTTTTTTTGCAAGTTGAAAATAAAAAAAAGCCGTATTCAAATACATACATGAATTATTTGCTTCTCTAAACTTACAGGATTAAAAAAAAAAAAATCAAATAAAAATTGTTTGTTTCGAAAAACCAAAAAAACATTTTCCCTGATTCGGTCACTGTGGTGTATGTGTAACATTTTTTTGTTTTTTTTTTTCAACTTTTGCTGTTTCAGATTTTGAATTTAATTTGTTTTAGTATAAGAAGTGATTTTGGGGTAGGGTATGATCGTACAAAATTTCTTCGAATTTGCCGTACATTAGTTCAGAAAAAAATATTCCAATTACCATTTTCAAAAAGAAAAAAGTCGTATATTTTATGACTTTAAAAAACAACCACATTACCCACAAAAACTATTCAAGCAAATAATCACTTCTCAAAGATATTATTTTTTTTTTCTTGCGACTAAAAATAGAAATTATCTGTTTCTTGGTTTAAAAATATATATAAACAAGTGTCAGAGTTCGGTTTGGTGCATTGCCATTTAAATTGTCTTGAAGATGTATCTTATTGCTATTTTCTATATACTTAAAGAGAGTTCTTACTAATGCCTTTAACAATTAAACAAAACAAAAGCATTTCCATGTAAAATAATGTGTAGAATCACATCCATTTGCTGTGATGATGATGATGGCAGCAGAGTACAAAGACAACCATCATCAGCAACAACATTTTATTCAGCTGGGTAATAGCAATGCGTTTTTATAGAGTAATCAATTCATGTAATGGAACTCATTTGCCAAAGAACAGCAAAAAAAAAAGGACAATTATAAATATAGCACCATACATGGTCAGAATAAATTGTTTTTTTTTTTTTTTTTTTTTTGGTAAGTGTTATCTTGAATTAAAATCAGAAAAGTTTTTCCAGAAAATCTGATTTTTTTTGCATGCTTGGTTTCTCATTTGAAAGATGAAAAATAATATTTCTCATTTGATGTGTTTTTGTTCTGAAACGATAATGCTTCTGCTGCTGGTGTTGCTTGGTGCTTAAACTCAAAGTGTTATTTTCTGTAATTAATATAAATTGAAGTTTGTTTACTTTAAAACAACAAGGCAACGTGAGAAGAGAAATACATTATACTCTTCCGTAAACAATACAAATATATAATATACAATGATTTAATGAATAAATTTATTTTTGGGATGCAATATTTTTTTATTATTTTAATCGCAAAAATCTTTCAATATAAATTCATATAATTTATAATTGAATGTGATTCCATTAATTAAGTAATACATACAAATGAAATGGAAAGCACAGTAAGTATTTTAAATAATAAATTTAAAAAAAGATATAATGCTTCGATAGTAATGAAAATTGGAGTTTATAATGAATATTATTATAAAATCAGAAAACATAAGTGTAAAGAGAAAAAATTCCAATAAATTATGTTTAAAATAAACATCATATATCAATGTATAAAAACATATGTTTAATGCATTTTTGAAGGACTTAATTATATGAGTTAACTTAAAGTGAGTCCAGTTAAATTACATTATAAAATAAAGAGTACATGTAAATAAAATAAAAGAGAAAAAAACGTGTTTTTTTATTTGATTTTTTAAAGAAACTAAGAAAAATTTGCTTTAAAATTTAGCCCAACTTAGAAACATACATTATTTTGGGTAATAGCTAGATTTTATTATTTTGAACACAAAAAAAAAAATTAAAGAAACCACTTTAAGAAAATATATATAACGCCGACTGACAAATCTCAAAATTGACTCTAACAATTTTGATTAAAAAATTTGTGTAGGTAGGTACTAGCTCAAATAAGATCGTTTTTATTTATTGAACCGTTAATATAGATATTCTTTTCATATAGCTGTTTTTTGTATTTAAAATTTTCCGTAAACTTTTGCAACAAAACAAAATTTGTGCAAAATTAAAAAAAAAAAGAAACTTTTTTGTAATTTTAAAAAGTATAATTCTTAGGGTGGGTCAGAAAAATCGAAATTCTTTTTTCTTTGATTTGGTACTCCGAAAAATCGTTTGCTAGACCCCTCTAGAATATACACACCAAATATGAGCTCTTTCTATTAATGGGAAGGTCCTCCGCTTTTAAATTTTCCATTTTTGCATCAAGCTTCTACAAAATAAATTATTTTTTTTATAAATCGACTTTTTTGCAAATTTCTTTGCTTATTCTTGTAGGAAATTGAACGCTCTACAAAAAAGACCTCATACTCTTTTTTCGTTTATCTAATAGTTTAATAGATATTTGAGGTTCAAAAATCGAGAAAATCTTTAAAAATTCGTTTTTTGTTCTAAATTTTGTAACAAATTGAAAAATTATAATAATCAAACGCGCAAGACATATTCTTGTTGAAAATTGATTGCTCCACAAAAAAGTTCTTATTAACTTTTTTCATTAATCTAACCATTCTAAGATATTCGAGGTCAAAGTTAAAAAAAAATTATAAAAACATTTTATATTTTTAAAAAATTTCCAATTCACTGAAACTTAATTATTTTCAAATTAGCAAGATATATTCGTATCCAAATCGCAATGCATACGGGTCATAAGAAAACTATTGAAATCAGTGAGCATTGGTTTGGATACGAATATCTTCTAAACGGTTAAAGCAATCAATTTAATTTGTTTAATTTGTTAAAAAAAATGTTTTCGTACATTTGAGGTCAATTGTGAAAAGCTATTAAAATAGGCCTTTTTACGATTTTTTAAACTAAGATTAAACTGAGGCTTAATTATAAAAGCTTACTTGAAATAAAATTAATCTGCAAAATTTCAGACTAATTCATCAAACAGTTTTTCTGTTGTGAGGGTTTGAACTTTTGAGATGAATTAAAACACCACATTTTTGCAGCTGTAAATGACTTTCTTCTAATCATTTTTTTTAGAACAAAATCAAATTCTTTTGAGTTTATTTGGACATTTTATTAAAAAATACCGTTTAAATTTTAGATAATCTAAAAAAAATAGTAGGAGTTTGAAACAAAAAGAATCTTAAAATAATAATCATTTTATCACAAAAAATGTTCCCACCTTCATATGAGTAAAGTAAAAACAAAAAAAAATTTGAAAATGTTGGTTGTTGAACAGTTCCAAAGATTAAGCTATTTTACCGATAGAAATAAAATATTTAATCATAATATCTTTAAATTAGAAGAATGTAGCTTTCACATGCTTTTTGTTTTGTCATGATGCGATCATTTTTTACTGAGATACAGCCTGTCGAAAATCACTAAAAAAATCACATTTTTTTTTTTTGTTTAATTTTACACATTTTCCGAAAGTCTAAGAGAGAAAAATATATTTTCTGAATTTCTTATTTTTTTAGTCATGGGTACCTACATATTTTCAAGAAAATCAAACTTTCAAAATAAACTGTTAATAAAATACTCACCGGCGGATCTAGGGGGGGGGGGGCACGGGGGCACGTGCCCCCCCCCAGAACTGGTTCATACTTAAAGCAAATCAAATAATAAGAATTGCTAAAATATATGAATTATAACAGAGAGAACTTGGGTGAAACTCTTGTCTATTTCTTGTCTTGTCGAATTTTATTGTTGGATGCAACATCCCTTTCCCATGAAAAGCTCCACCTCACAAATAAATAAACGACTATTTGTTGATGGGTAAACAAGAATATTTTTTCGATTTAAAAAAAAGTGAATTTTCTAAGTGTTTTTTTTTTAACTTCAAAGTGATTTTGGTGAAAAATTTTGATATGGACATCGACAATCATGGTATGAATGGTATTCTAAAAAAAAATAAATATATGTATATGCAACTCTATTTTTTTCATACGGAGGGATTGAAGTTCACACTTAAAAAATTTGCACTTTCTTCGTTGTTTTTTTTTTAACATTAGTGTTTTTAAAATAGCGCAACACTCCACAACATTGCCTATATATTATTGAACTGCTGGATATGTAGAACAAACTTGCATTTCAGAAGTTTGCCCAAAATTGCACCCCGAAAATAAAGACCCCTTGAAAAAAATTCCTCAAAAGCGACCCTTACACTGAGGGAAAAAATAAATTGAAGTTGAAACGTCGTTGTTTCAAAGGTGAACTACTTTGATTTATGTGACTTTAAGATACGAAAAGATCAAAAATTAACATTTTTTCCACGTTGATTTTAAAATGATCATCTTCAACGCAAAATCATTCCGAATAATAGTTAAATCAACGTGTTTTTTTATTGATTTTACGTTGTTTTATGGTGGCTTTTCCCTTAGTGTACTTTTAGATTTTTATAAACATTATGTTATTGAGAAAATTTCTCCAGGGATACCTTTAAAAATATGTAAAAAAATAGTGTTCCAAATGGCAAAAGAATCGGTGCATTAGTTTTGAAGTTATGAGGGGCACCGGCTTTGAAAACATTAGTTGTGGGGAGAACGATTTAAAGTTATGAACTCTGGTCTAAAACTTTCGTAAGCGAAGTATTAAAATACCCATAACTTGGTCAATTTGGCTCCAATAGACCTACAATTTGAACACAATATTTTTGAGATATAAAAATTTTAATGAAAATAAAAAAAAAAAAACAAAGCTGGGCTTCCCGGGGAAAAAGTATGTTTCAGTTTTTTTGTTATTCTTTTAGAACTTTAATATTTATTAGAATGAAGATTTAAGTATTTGACTAAAAACTACTAGGTCATTAAATAATAGTATAAATATGTCCATGATATTGCAAAATTTCATACAAAATCAATTAAAAAACGTAAACATTTTTTTTTTCTAAATTTTATCTTTAAAACTCAATTTCTCAAAAACTATTTGATGAAACAACTTAAGTCAAAAAATAAAATAAGGAATAGATTAGGTACTAACTTTAATATACCGACGGTTAAACTTCATAACCTCGTAAGTCGAAAAATTCGAAAAAAATATTATTAATGCAAACAATTCAGAAAATTCAGAGCTATCTTTTGGTATATTCAGTTCAACAATGTTGTTTTGAATATTTTTCAGGAATGACAAAATTCAAAAGCTCGTATTGATATATCCCATACAAAAACAAGAAACACAACATATTGTTTTTTGATTTCTGAAAAACTTGCAAAAACGACTTACGAGGTTATGAAGTTTAACCGTCGATATCACAGGATTGTACATGCATTTTATGATTTTATATATTTTTTTTTCTCCCGGCTAATCAGGAGGTAAGTAGGTAAGCACTTAAGTGGCTTTTACTGTAACAAGAAAATGAAAATTTTTCCTTCCGAATAACTTTTTTGTCATTTGGTACCTATTTGATATGCCAAAATATTTTTGGCCAGGTCTTAGACCAAAATAAAATTCGCTGCTTGTCAGTCAGTCGTCATTTTATTTATAACTGTTATTGCTGATTTTTTTTTGCCAATCCGTCCCTTGTGCCCCCCCCCCAGAAAAAAATCCTGGATCCGCCCCTGAAAATACTTGTAACGCAATTTCATTGAAATATTTTGTAGTATTTCGATAAAATAGTAGGTATTTTAAAATTAAGTTCTTAAAGACAAAAGAAATTTACAAGCTTTGTATGTTTTTTTGTTGGATCTTTTTCGGTTTGTTACAGAAATGTCACTTGGTAATATAAAGGGGCTAATATTAAATATTAAAAAAGTAAATTTTAGGTTACTTTATCTAAACTAATTAAACGAATCACGTTAAATATATTACAAACACTTTAATTAACAAACAAAAACTCCCATTTGCCCGTGGAACGGTTTTGGCCACCAGTTTCTCATTAATATTCCTGCAACTAATGGTATTTTGTTGCGTTTTGTTTAAATTTGTACGGGTTTACAACGAAAAATTCATTTTGTTTCATTCCAAATTGAATTTTGTATTTGTTTATATTATTTTTGTACCAAAACATTTGGCTCTCACGAATAATTTCCCTCAACAATATAAAAGTTTTATCTGTACAACATCAACAATGTTATCTAACCATAAAAATGCAGAAATACCTACTTAGCCTAATTAAATTTACTTCCCATCGTTAAAGCCAAATACCTACCAACAAAACTAAAAAATTTAAATAAAATAAACTTTTAAAATCCTCCAACTGAAACAAAACCTATTTCCGCTAATAAATATTTTATTTAACAACTTTCTCACCTAACTTACCACAAAACAAAATAAAATAAAAACTAAAAAAAAAATGTATGAAGAGTGAACAGTTGAATGGGTTAGCTTGTTGATGAGAGGGCGCCAACGTTAAATCAACACTTTCACATTTGTTTTTGTTTTTTTTTTTTAGTTTAACAACCGCAATAGCAAATAACAATAAAAAATAAAACTTACAAAAAAACGAAACAAATTACCCATATAATATGCTGCAACAATTCACTTACACTTTTTATATTATTTCATTTGAACTATTTTTAAATAATTTTCCCCGTTTTTTAAAGGGTCAATAGTGGTTTTGAAATTTTAGTTTTTTTTTCACCTAACTGGGACAAAAGAAACTTTAATTTAAATTTTTCACGATTTTTAATTTAACCATTGATTAGTACCTCTGAATAAATTCTATTAGCACCCCCTTGCAACAAATACCTTCGACCTAATCGTGAATTGTTTTATTTTCTATTTCCATTACGAACTTGAAATTTTGGATTTGAGCAATCATTAAAGTGTGATGCATTTTAAAAAAAAAATAAAAACAAAAAAAACTCTATTTGTGTTGATTTAATTAATCGAAGTTCGCGACAACTGGCTGCCGCTAACTAACCCTATTTGGATAAAGTCCATTTACCCATTGTGTTGGTGAATTTTAATTAGTAATTAATTAAACAAACCAAATTGTTTAACACACTCAATTAACATCCAAGCTCAGAGCATAACATACATACAAGTATACTTATCATACTTAGATATCTCGTTTTGTATCTCGTATTTGGACTCTCAACTATCTCTCATTGGGACTGGGACACAGGACAAAACACAATAATAATTATATTGCTTCACATTCGATAATTTGGCATAATTTATTGAATCAGTGCCACAGTGTTACGTGTTCGCAGCGACATGATGCATAATAATGATTAAGTGATTGATTGATGAATGGATTTTGGGAGGGGGGAAAACTATTTAGATGCGGCAGCGTGTGTTGTCAACTGTTTTTTTGGAATTAGACTTAATGTACCGACTAATAAACTAAATGAATTCAAATGAACAAACTAAACATAACTAATCACCGAGAGAGTAAATTAGTTTGAAGTGCATTTTTTCTGTGGGAATTTAAATAAACTACAGTGATCATTTTAAACACTTTTTCTAATAATTCACGATAAGATTTTTAATAGCTTTTCACTTATGTTTATTTATTAATACAAAACTCTAATATTGAAAATGATTAAGAAATAGGATTACCATCATAGATACGAAAATATATTTGTATATAAAAAAAATTGAAAATATAATTTTTAAGTAAATTAGGAAAACTATTTTTAAACAAAAAATCAAAAAAACAATTTGTGTTTAAAATTTCACTACCGCAAGTAAAAGTGTAAAAAAAAGGAGTTATTTTAAAAGTTTTACAAAATTAATACAGCTTATTCGAAATTTTATTTTATAGGTTTTTGGTCAAAAATTTTACATTTCTGAGTTTATTTTAATTTGTTGTTGGTTTTTATTTCTTTTTTTGTTTAAAAATTGAAGTCAAACAATTTTAAAAATACATAATTAATTTGTTTTTCATTTTCACAGAAATTAATGCCATTAAATACTGTTAAAAATTAGGGAAATTTGAATAGGATAAACTCCAGTCTTTCCTAGAAGCGGCTTAAACAGTGTCTATGAATATTAGGGTGGGTCAAAATACAATTTTTTTGATTTTGCCCCGTTTAGCTAAAAGGGGCAATTTTCTAAAAAAATGATTTAATTAGGGAAAAATATTATTAAAAATCAACCGGTATACCTACAACAATATGTTATACCTTTTTGTTGACCCCAAAATCTCTTTTTTTTTTTGCTTTCAAATAAAGCTGTTTTATAAAACAATTTTTGAAAAATTAATTTTCAAAATCAAAATTTTGAAAAAAAAAATTTTTAATTTGCGAACTAATTTTTTTTCAAAATTTTGAAATTTTTTTTACTAAAATTCGCAGTCTGGACAAAAATAGTATAAAATGAGTTTAAAAAAATTTGTTTCCCCTATTTTTAACTTTGAAATCGATTATTTCAAAAACTATTGGTAATATTATATTAATGCCATTAAATACTGTTAAGAATGAGGTAAATTTGAATAGGATAAACTCCAGTCTTTCCTAGAAGCGGCTTAAACAGTGTCTATGAATATTAGGGTGGGTCAAAATACAATTTTTTTTATTTTATTTAGCTAAAAGGTTCAATTTTCTAAAAAAAATGATTTAATTAGGGAAAAATATTATTAAAAATCAACCGGTATACCTACAACAATATGTTATACCTTTTTGTTGACCCCAAAATCTCTTTTTTATTTTGCTTTCAAATAAAGCTGTTTTATAAAACAATTTTTGAAAAATTAATTTTTGAAAATCAAAATTTTGAAAAAAAAAATTTTTAATTTGCGAACTAATTTTTTTTCAAAATTTTGAAATTTTTTTTACTAAAATTCGCAGTCTGGACAAAAATAGTATAAAATGAGTTTAAAAAAATTTGTTTCCCCTATTTTTAACTTTGAAATCGATTATTTCAAAAACTAATGGTAATATTATATTAATTTAAAAGTTAGAATCAAATGCACAATTTTGCCTTTTGGAAATGGTATCATTTATTACTGTAAGTGTTGCCGTTGTTTTTTAATAATTTTTTTTTATTTTGATAATTTTTTTTTTTGAAAAATGCCCCTCCCACCTAAACGGGGGGAGATAGACCCCTTCTTAAAGAAAAAAAATGTTTGTATTGAGCTCCTCTACAAAAACCCTTCATCAAATCCTGGCGTCCAACTTATCCTACTACGTGCCGAAACAACATTTTTGTTCTATACCTAAAAGTTCGAATTTCTGTATCTGGGTTGAAATCGAAAATTTTTTTTTCTAAGCCAATTTTGAAGTGATTTTCATAAAAAATACATCGATCAATTGGGAAATAGATATAGTTTTAGAATATATTTTTTAAATAGCATGTTGTTTTGAAAACATATACTTTAAATTGATGCCGAATTTGGGCAAATGACAAAAAAAATTGAATTTTTGAACTTTGACATCTTATAAATTCTAAGTGGTTTAACCGAGTTACATGTTTTATACATTGTTAAAAAGGTATATTTATCTTCTATCAGAAACTGTAAAAAAATCGAAAATGGGTAAGAAATTGTCGAAGCTAGAATTTTTTCAATGGGTGAAGGTCCAAAAAACCGTTTTTTGCCCGTAACTCCAGATTTTGGGGGTGTTAGGGGATTTTCAAATACCGTTTCGTATTCAGTGCGACTAGCTCTACAAATCCTTATAGGTCTCCGCCCGCGTATATTTTAAAACCTCATTTTTGTAACACCGTGTTATTATTATGATCAAACAGTAAAATATAATAATGCAATATTGCTGCAATTTGTTTTTTTTTTTTTTTAGATATTGGAGCTACAAGGACATGAGTAAGAATACTATGGTCAGTAATAATTATAAAAATTATTTTTAATGGATTTTGTATAACTGCTCAGTATAATTTTATTAAATTTTTGCAAAGTATTTTTTTATAAGCAAAAGAGTTATAAAATGTTTTAAAGTTAAGAAGTTTCGATTTATATATACCAAAGCATTTTCCGAAAAAGATATCATAAATTGATGTTAAATTTTCATATTAACTAAATCAATAAAAAACTGCTTTTTTTCTACAGAATGGAAATCACTGATAAAAAGACATTAATCGTCTATACAATTTTGTTAATTTTAACATTATACCTGAACACTAAATAATTGAGTTCTTGTTTAGTTTTATTAGTTATTTTGACAACAACAATTTAGAAACAAATTGTTAATTTAACGCGATGAATTGTTAAAGTTAACGAATCGGACTGGTAAGTTTTACCTATACAATTATCAACACTTTTAAATATAGATTAAGAAATAGTAGAAGTCATTATAAGACCATGTAACATGCTTAAACTTTAACACAGTTCTTCATTTTGAAAAACAGCATAATATAGCATTTCGAACTTATTTTTTTTTTATTTCAAACAATACCATTTGTATCAAATAATTATTAAGGGCTCAAATGTATAGTAAAACAAGTAACAATAACTTTATATTTTATGTACCGATATTCCAGAATTTGTAGGTTAATGTCCTAATCTATTAGAAAATGCTATTTTCTAACAAGAAGGTGGCTGAAACATAAGTTTGGTTCTCCTTTAAATTTACTAAATCATCGAAAACATGCTAAAGTTAACTTTAAAAAAAAAAATAAAAAAACCATAGAACTTATAAGTTCCGCTAAAAAAGGAAATGTTCAAAAGACATATGCATCAATTCTGAAACATAAAAACTTTTGCTAAACATAAAATTTTTCGACTAAGAGTAAATATCCATTTACTTTTAGTCGAGAAATTTTATGTTGTCATGATCAAAGAGAAACTATGTACATAGTTCATACTTTTTGACTCTTGAACTAAAAAAGATCTCATCCAGATCACATTTTTAATATTTTCTATAATTTCTTTTCTAAAACCCGACTATTCCATGATAACATTGATTAAATCTCAAAAAATAGTCTCACCTCACTACACAACCTTCACATCACAAATCTCTCTTTTTCCATTAAATACCCATCTTGAATAAACAAACAATCTCATACACTTTTTTTGATCCTTCAGTTTAGATAAAAAAAAATTTCCATTTCATAGAAAACATTATTTTTTTTTGCCTGATGCACTTGATATAATTTTCTAAGTAACCGACTTTTTTCTATTGTAAAATCAACATTGAAAAAAAACTACACAAAGAGCATTTAAAATTTCCACTAAAAAAAAAAATACAAATAAAATACAAATTCAAGAAAAATAAAAAAAAAAGATATACATACGTGATTGCCATATTAAAGGTGCTTCCATGACACTCTTGATGGAAATAAATGGCAGCGAAAATAAAACAGCATAAAAAAAGGCACACAATGCAAATTCGTATTAAAAAAAAAAAAAAAAAAAAAAAAAACCTTTACTTTGTCGCGTTTAAAATGCACTATACTGTGTCTCACACAGAGTTGTCGTCGTCGTACCAACATTTTAGAGAGATACAAAAAGATACATTTTGTAAAAAAAAAAAACAAAAATATACAAATTCTTGAAAAATGCAAATTCCAGCGCACTGAATGCGTCGTTTGTCACTAAAAGATATATACAACTTGAAAAACAAAAACAACAACAACGAAAAAAAACATAAAATCGAAGACGATGAACGCTTAATCCGTGCGGAAAATAACTCTCCTCTCTCAACCTGAAGAAGAAGTAGCAAGGCACTTAAAAAAAAAAAAAAAAAAAACAGAAGTAAACTTCTCTTCAAGAAGACTATAAAATGCTATCTAGGTAACTTATCCGCGAAGCATACTAATTGTCCGAAACAACAAAACAGCAGCACCAAACCGAGAAAATTTTAACTAAAAAAAAAAAAAAAAAAAAAAAAAAAAATTAGGTTAAACACAGAATTTGGCAGGAGGTAAAAAAAAAAAAATCCACCAAAAAACCACACATTTCGATGAACTCAATTCCCAATGATTTTTGGCAAAAAAAAAAAAAAAACTAAGAAAAAAAAAAACGGGACTAAATTTTTTTTTTTTTTTTTAATTTGATTTACTTTTTTATTTCTTCAATGAAAAATTAAAAAAAAAAACACACACATTTGTTGCACTATCACGAAGAATCACTTTGCGTGATCCAACTTTCTCCTCCGCTTCGACTTAGAGGACGAAGGCGGCTGCAGGAGGATTCAGATTCAAATTTTACAGGAAACCACATGTCACGTAAACAAATCGCCCGCTTTTGCCTTGGAGGTGAGAGACGAAGACCGACTCCGATGCCGCCAACTAACAACACCGGCTCCAGGTTTTTTTTTTTTTTTTTTGCAGGATTTCGGATACAACTTTGACTTCGACACGACTAAAACGTTTAATGACGCGTAGGAGTATTGACTTCTTTTTGCCTTTTTTTTGTTATTTCACTTCGTTTTGGTAAAAGGTATCACTATGACAACAAGGAGGAAGGAAAGACGACAAAGGACGAAAACGACGAGGAACAAAACAAACTTCAAAAAAGGTCATTGACGGACCGGGATATATACATAAAACAGTGTGTAGGATGTGTTGATGAATTTATCGAACTTCGAAACCTGTCGAAAAGGGTATGCGTCATCGTCATCAAGAACCAAAGACTTTTGATAAAGAAATCGAAGAAGAAGAAATCCCGAAAAACTACGAATCCTTTTCCTTACTTCGCATAAAAAAAAAAAACTTTGCAGAAATGGATACGACAAAAAAGTTGGTCGTGTGTGTCGGTCGGTCGGTCGATTCGCGTATCGTCTCAGTGGCAAACTAAAATATCGAAAAGCTACAAGCTGCGATTGAAGCCCGTTAAGTGGCTTCAGAAAGAATATGGCTAAGGCAAGACTACGAAAGAAGTTTGAGTTCGATTGGTTGATGTGTGTTGTTAGCTGGCTGTTGTGTTCGGGTTGGGTATTGGATTGTTGGCTATGCGTCACTTGGAACACTTGCTCGGCCTCAATCATCAACAAAACAACATACGAAACAGAAAACAAAAAAAAAATTAAATTTTGTGGGCTTCTCTTCTGAAGAAAACTATCAAAAGACACCAGAGGGGGTATCTATATGAGTTTTTTATTTTCAATGTTCTTTGACTTTTTTCTTCTTCGTCATCGTCTTTTACTTTATGGTTAAGTTTTTCTTACGAGAGGAGCTATAGTCACATAGGTGTGTGACTCGTCGTCGTCGTCTGAGTGAGTTTTGTGTATATGAAGACATTCCTAGAGTAGTCGAGAGTCGCGTGCCAATTGTAATAATGCACAAACAATTCATATAGTGTCTTGTTGTTTTGTGTGTGTGCCTTATAGCCTTTTTACCGAAAAGAAGAGAGATAGATATGAGATACTTATAGTTGAAGAAACTTATTTTTTTTTTTTTTTGCTTTTTTCGTCCAGATAGATAGATACTTTTGCTCATATGTGAGAAGCTATTTTATATACTCGTAGATACTTTATTTACGTTTTTTTTTCTTCACTTTTTTTTTCGTTTTTCTACTTCAGCAGCAGTCAGCAGCGGTGGGTATAGATATAATTGCCTTTGTGTTTATATAGAAAAGAGATCGAGTATCTTATGGCTTTATAAGAAAAAAAAAAAAAAACGGACGAAGTTGTTGTTGTTGTTGTTGGTTTGTTTGAGCTGTTTTGTGGAAAATTAAGGCTATCGAATTGCATTCTTATGGATTGGAGAAGTTAAGCTTGCTCATGATGATGGAGGGATATTATTTTATTTTGGGTTTTGGTGTGTTTATTCGCGATTTTAAGTGAAAGAGCGTGAACATGTCGATAAATTGTATCTTTAAGATACTTTTAGGGAAGTTATTGTTAGCTTTGACAAAAAGGTATCAGAAGAGATTATAAGTTGTAACTTTTATGGAAGTATACTTTTTGTCACCATAAAGTTGATTGGTTTTGAGGCACATCAGGTGAAAACTTCAAAATGCATAAACTTCATTTAATACACGACTTCGAATAGAGGCTTGATGAAGAAAAAAGTCTTCATAAAATAAAAAGACTTCAAATAGAAATCAGACTTCACGAAGGAATACAGTCTTCATTTAAAACACGACTTCGAATAGAAGCTTCATGAATAAAAACGTCTTCATAAAATAACACTGTTTCAAGGAGAGATGGGACTTTATGCAGGAAAAAATTCTTCATAAAATAACACGACTTCAAATAAAAATGAGACTTCATAAAGGAAAAAAATCTTCATATAGAAAGTAACATGACTTCAAAGAGAAATGAGATTTCATGAAGGAAAAAAGTCTTCATAAAGTGAAACGACTTCATAAAATGTAAAAGCTTTAAAGAGAGATGAGACTTCAAGAAGAATTCTTTATAAAATACGCGACTTCAAATAGAAATGAGATTTCATGAAGAAAAAAAGTCTTCGTAAAGTAACACGACTTCGAATAGAAATGAGACTTCATGAAGGAACAAAGTCTTCTTAAAGTGAAACGACTTCAAATAGAAATGAGACTTCATGAAGAAAAAAAGTCTTCGTAAATTAACACGACTTCAAATAGAAATGAGACTTCATGAAGGAAAAAAGTCTTTTTAAAGTGAAACGACTTCAAATAGAGATGCGACTTAATGAAGCAAAAAAGTCTTCATAATGTGAAACGACTTCAAAGAGAATTCGTGTAGAAAAAAGTCTTCGTAAAGTAACACGACTTCGAATAGAAATGAGACTTCATGAAGGAAAAAAGTCTTCTTAAAATGAAACGACTTCAAATAGAAATGAGACTTCATGAAGAAAAAAGTCTTCATAAAGTGAAACGACTTCAAATAGAAATGAGACTTCATGAAGAAAAAAAGTCTTCGTAAATTAACACGACTTCAAATAGAAATGAGACTTCATGAAGGAAAAAAGTTTTCATAAAGTAAAACGACTTCAAAGATAGATAAAACTTCTTGAAGGAAAAAAGTCTTCTTAAAGTGAAACGACTTCAAAGACAGATAAGACTTCATGAAGTAAAAAATAAAATAAAAATACTTCAAAGAGTGATAAGACTTTGTGAAGAACTCTGGATTATTCTAAGAACTTCAACAATTCCTATACAACTCGGAATAATTTTCAAATTTTAATAATTCCCCTTTAAAACATTGCTTCTGTTTTTAATATTTGAATAGTATCTTAAAAATTACTTTACCTCTTTTGTCAATGAAAATGTTCACTTTTACATAACTTTATCATTAGATATTTAAACAAAGTACCCCTTTTACCAAAAAAAAAAAAAAACTTTCACTCAAAACTCAAGCAAAAAGGTTTTTCCCATTCATTCCGTAAAAGGGTGTTGAAATTGCAATTTAAAATAAAGTCTGTGTGCCATAACTTTCTCGTTACGAAGCCAATGCAGACCCAGGTGGTATATATAAAGTCAAATAATCATCACAAGCTTCTCGCTTATAAATGTTGTAGGTAGAAAGACAAAAACTTTAAATTGCAGTTTCTTATGTAGGTACAGAGCAATTTCTATTCAAATGCATAACTCCTCCACTCAACTCAACTAAACTCTCAACATCAAGTCTGAAGTTTCCATGGTGCCGCCCTTTTTTTATATATTTTTGTTTGTACCTAACACTGTTTCTCAAGTTAAATGGTTGAAAATGTGTCTTGGCAAGTTTATTATTATTATTATGATGGTTATTTCCTCTGAGAAATTAATTTGTGAAAATGAAAATGAAAATGATACACAAAAAGATACAGTTTTTATTTGTGTTTTTTTTTTTGACAGCAGCAACAAGCATTTATTTGATAAGCAGAAACAGAAAAGAAGACATCCTTCGATACCAAAATCATGGAAATATACACTGCTGTGTAAATATTTTTGTTTCCACGTTAAATTTGCTGAAAAACCAGAGAATCTTAGTAAACAAATTTCCAGAGTTTCTGTATGAAGATACATTTGCAGGAAATATTCTCTTTTTTGTCTCACCCGTGACAATAAAAAAAGGCATATTTTTCCTATCAGAATTTGATAAATAAAAAAATTTAAGTATGAAATTATTTAAGATCTAAGTAAATTTTGTATAATTATGTACAGAATTTGAAATAGAGCGAAAAAATGTCCCACCCGTGACGATAAAATCCGTAAAGTTCACAAAAATCCACCCATTTTATTAAACATCATTTTTATAACAGCACTGTTTGACAATTACATGATTTTTTGTTTTAATTTAACATTTAACCAGGTTATCGCGTGGGAGCGATCTGCTGCAGTGGGAGATGAGACAGAGACGTTGTGTATCTTTATTTATTATAAACGAAAAAATTAAACAAAAAAAAATAAAATAAAACACGAATCCCTGCCTGCCAAAAGAGTGTATAAAATGTATCTCAAATTTATCTCTGGTGGATTTTGGTTTCACTCTGCTGTAGGCAATCAAATTTATAAATCTCTCTTGGGTGATGCGCGCCCTCCTCCCCCATTGATAAAAATGTATAAAAACAAGAGAATAATTATGTACAAAAATTAACCCAATTACGACGACTGCTTCTACATAAAATTTGATTTGTTTTCAAAATTTTTGTTGGCTTTTTTGTTTTTTTATGACTTTTTTTTGTTTGTAAACGAAACGACGACACGACGGAAGTAATGCTTTTTGTGAAATGTGAGTTAAGGAGGCTGTTTTATTCGTTTTCTTTCAGTTAAGAAAAAAAAAAATATAATTAACCTAATCTTATTTACATAAGCAGGTGTATCCGCACACAAAGTAAATCTAATTGAATTAACACCGACTTGGTGTATATACAAAAACACAAGTTGATTTACAAAAAAAAAGGTCGAAGAAATGAAAAGGGAAATAAATGGGATTATGTCATAATTAGTATTAATTTAAGGCTTATTAAATAAGGTATAAAAAAAAAGAAGATGATACGAAAGAGGCGGTAAACTGAACTTAATTTACCTAACGAAGTTAAAATTACACTAAGATAAAATGGTCAAGATCAAACAAACTGAAAATTAAAGGTCTTTAAGTGGTGTATTATACAATAAATAAATACATTTAAGAAAGGAGTAAGATGGTAATTGGTAGTTTTTTAATGATATGGGACGAAAAATCGTTTCATGACATGACTAATTTTGTTTTTGTAAGTTATCTATGAAATAAGAAAGCAGAATCTGCTTTTTCATGAAGTGTCTACACTCTTTGAAGCCTTCTTCTTTATGAAGTCTTTTTTCCTCATAAAGTCTCATCCGTTTTCGAAGTATTTTTACATTATTAAGACTTTTTATCCTTCTTTTAAGTTCTTTTATTTTATGAATACTTTTTTCTTCGTGAAGTCTTAACTTGAAGACTTCATTTTATGAAGATATTATCCCTTCATGAAGTCTCACCTCTATTTGAAGTTCTTTTATTTCATGAAGACTTTTTTCATGAAGTCTAATCTATCTTTGAAGTCGTTTAGCATTATGAAGTCGCATCTCTCTTTGAAGTCTTTTTACTTTATGAGAATTTTTTCCTTCATAAAGTCTCATTTCTATTTGAAGTCGTGTTACTTTACAAAGAATTTTTTTCTTCATGAAGTCGCATATCTCTTTGAAGTCGTTTCACTTTATGAAGACATTTTTCCATCATGAAGTCGCATTTCTATTTGAAGTCGTGTTACTCTAAGAAGACTTTTTTCCTTTATGAAGTCGCATTCTATTTGAAGTCGTTTCACTTTATGAGAATTTTTACCTTCATAAAGTCTCATTTCTATTTGAAGTCGTGTTACTTTACGAAGACTTTTTTTCTTCATGAAGTCGCATATCTCTTTGAAGTCGTTTCACTTTATGAAGACATTTTTCCATCATGAAGTCGCATTTCTATTTGAAGTCGTGTTACTCTAAGAAGACTTTTTTCCTTTATGAAGTCGCATCCCTTTTACAATTTCTTGTGCAACTAAATTGAATATTTTCGATAGAATTATCCTCAGCTAAGTGCGACAAATGGCATCTTTCTCCTTACGTAAAGCAACTTTTTGCAAAACAACACATTCAAACTAATTAATCACTTTTTTGGATTCCTTATGCGTTTCTATTTTATCGATTAGAGAAGTCAACAAACTTAAAACATAGGTTAACTAAAATTTATAGATTAAATCGATTCAATGACTTATCTATCCTTCTTAGATAACGCATCAGTTAATGTGTTCCACTTGCTCAGTCAGTCGCCTTTTTAAGCTTTAATCTATCTAAATGCAACTGAGGGACTATTAAAACTACACTTTTATGGTTTAAAAAAAAGGTAAGCAAAGATTTTTTCGCGGAGGAAGATTTTTTGTTTTGCTGACGACATTTTTATACGAAGAGGTTTTTTTCCCTTGAGCTATTTTCAACGATATATGTATATAATGCGAAAATTTCTACCACGCAATGTGAATATATAAACAAAAACTATTTTTATTTTGCCTAAAGGATATTATAGTGGATCCATGGAAAAATTATTTAGTTTTGATTTAAATTTTCGTGAGAAAGTCAAGGCTTTTAATTTTCTTCCGAAATTTAACCCTCTGTAGGCACACCGCTTTTTTGTGACGTGATAGGCACACGGGTGCGAATTTGGTTTATACTTTTTCATGTCGCTAGAACTTTTTTCGGTCACAATATTTTATAGAGAATCAAGTATGAAATTGATGTAGAATATTCCGAGGAATTCGAATATTGTATTCACAATTCCAAAAAAAAAATATTTTAACCCTTATAAAGAGACTTTTTTGTGACCACTTTTTTGAAAAATCGTAATTTTTTTATTTTTGTCCTGCCAAATTCGCACCCGTGTGCCGACAGAGGGTTAAGTATGTTTCTTATAATTTTTTTTTAAACAATTGACCGATATCGTTTAGATTAGAAAGTTTGTTAAAGAAATCCAAATTTAAGGTGTTTCATGCGACCAGTGTTTTAAGTATTTTCATTAAATTTTTATAAGCATTCCTTTTTTTGGTGGCAATGAAATGCTCAAGGGAACCATTCGACTCTATCAGCCGTGCAATGTTGTGTGTTGCCTTGTATTTGAATTTATTGTTTTTATTCGTTTTTTCTTCTTCTTTCTTTTCTTTGTTGTTGTTATCTCTATTTTACTTGAAATAGAATTGCAAACTACCTCACACGCAATATTAACATTAATGAACGTTGTAACTTTTAATTCATTACAACAAATTGTATTAATGACACTTAAAGTAACATCTACAAAAAAAATATATTTGCTCTGTTGCTGATGATAATTTTTTTTACTTCTTTTTTTTTTTTTTTGTTGGAAAATTGAGTTTTTAACATGCGATGTTTGTTTTTCGAAGAAGTGAATGGGCTATTATGTTGGTACTTTTAGATATGTACATTTTGTGGAATTCAATGAATTGAGTGTCAAGTTCGTGTTTCTAATACACAAAAAGCTTTTGGCTCATGTGTGGTATTGGAATTGCGAAATATGGTTTTATGGGTAAAAAAGTCTTATTTTGTAGGTTTTAAGATGAGACTACTTTTTGTATGCAGTATTGGTTTAAATCAAAACCAACATAGTAAAGGTGGTAAAGTTTAATAAATTGAAACGGTTCTATTCGAAATTTGTCTCTTTACTCTTCACTTTTCTTTATAGTTCAGTCAATGAGCAGTCAATTGCAGGGGATCCGACAAAAGTTGTGACGTCAGCTAAGTTTGGATGCAGTATTGAAAGAAGGGTTTATCCTGAATATAAATCTAAGTTTGCGTATATTGTTTGGTCTTGTGGGGCGTCCGCCATTTTAAAAAAACGAATTAGTCTCAATATCTCGAAAACGACTGGTTGGACAAAAAATTTGCAAAGACTTTTAAGATTGAAAATAAAATTATCTATCTTTCTCTAGTACATCATTTTTCTCTAGGAGTTATACTTTCAAAGTAAGAGTACCGCAGTTATTTTTCAGTTATTTCCCACTTAACTCTAAGGGTTGTTATAAAAATATAAAATAACAAAAAATGTACTATTTGCGGTACTGTAACTCTGAAAGTATAACTCCTAGAGAAAATAAAATGCACGACTGGGTCGCACGAACTTGCTCTTAGAGTTCAAGTTGCTTAAATATTTAAGACTTTTTATATAGAAACTTGGGAAATGTAGGTATATAAAAACAAAAAAAAAAAAAACAAAAAAAAATTCATTTTTCAAAAAAATAAAACAATATCTGAAATCAAATCGCCTCACAAAACAAGTATGCAGTTGTATTTGATATATTAAGGTGCATTTTTAGAAAAAAAATTTTCAAAATCGTTAGAGCCGTTTTTTAAAAAACTAATTTTTTATAAATAATTTTTTGAAAAAAAAGTTTAAAAATAAAACTGGTATGCCATTTTGTAGAAATAACTAATCAACATCTAAAAACAAAATTTCAAAAAAATTCAATGCCCCGTTTTCGAAAATTTGATTTTTCAAAAAAAAATTTTGAAAATTTTTTTAAAAATCCAAAAATTATTTTTTTCAAAATTTTATTTTTGGCTTATATTTAAGTTGTATAAATGCTTTTGTATAAAAAATTTCGTTGAAATACAATAAGTAGTTTTGCAGAAAATCCGATTTGAAAAAAGCGGTCCTATGGCAGGTACCGTTAATAATGATTTTCAAAAAAAAATTTTTTCTTCAAAAGATAGATCTTGTTTAAAAACTATTATTTGAATTTTTTTAACAAAATCGTTGGAGCCGTTTTCGTGAAATTAAACTTTTCCGAAATTTTTGTATGACAGGTACCGTTATTTTTGGTCCAAAAAAATTAATTCCAAAAACCCCTCTGGAGAGTCTCCAAAAACTGCTACATAGCAAGTTTGAAGTCAATCGGTTCATCCGTTTAGGCTCTAGTTCCTTATACAGACAGACAGACAGACAGACAGACTGACAGACTGACAGACTGACAGACTGACAGACTGACAGACTGACAGACTGACAGACTGACAGACTGACAGACTGACAGACTGACAGACTGACAGACTGACAGACTGACAGACTGACAGACTGACAGACTGACAGACTGACAGACTGACAGACTGACAGACTGACAGACTGACAGACTGACAGACTGACAGACTGACAGACTGACAGACTGACAGACTGACAGACTGACAGACTGACAGACTGACAGACTGACAGACTGACAGACTGACAGACTGACAGACAGACGGACAGACGGACTTCCGGGACCCACTTTTTTCGCATTGTCTATCATCGTAATGTCATGGAAAAATGTTATCTCAACTTTTTTTTTTTGTACGAATGCATAACTTGATATATAGTACCTATATCGCAAGTAAAAATTGTACTAGAGAAAGAAAGATAATTATATTTCCAAAAGTCCTTGCAAATTTTTTGCCTTTTTCAAAATGGCGGACGCCCCACAAGACCAAACAATACGCAAAATGAGATTTATACTCAGGATAAACCCCTCTTCAATACTGCATCCGAACTTAGCTGACGTCACAACTTTTTTCGGATGTTTCCCCATTGACTGAACTATTATTTTTTCTTAGTTTTTCGGATATGCTGAATGTTGGATTTGTGACTTCTTTATAGAAACGGAATTAACTGAAACCAATTTTTTCTACTAAATGGATTACAGAACTTTTTAGTTTGGTATGCATTTATATTCCATTTAGAAAGATTGAATAATTTTTTTGGACAGTTATTTTGACAGATTTAAAAGACTAAGTTAGACAATTTTTTCATGTTGTTTTGTTTGCTAAATGTTTATTTTCTTTATTTTTTGCTATTTAATTTTATTCTTTATTTTATTTTATTTTATTTTATTTTATTTTATTTTATTTTATTTTATTTTATTTTATTTTATTTTATTTCATTTTATTTTATTTCATTTTATTTTATTTTATTTTATTTTAGTTTATTTTATTTTATTTTATTTTATTTTATTTTATTTTATTTTATTTTATTTTATTTTATTTTATTTTATTTTATTTTATTTTATTTTATTTTATTTTATTTTATTTTATTTTATTTTATTTTATTTTATTTTATTTTAATTTTTTTATTTTTTTTTATATTTTTTTATATTTTTTTATATATTTTTTTTATATTTTTTTTTATATTTTTTTTATATTTTTTTATATTTTTTTTATATTTTTTTATATTTTTTTTATATTTTTTTTATATTTTTTTTATATTTTTTTTATATATTTTTTATATTTTTTTTATATTTTTTTTTTATTTTTAAGTTAACTTATTCAAAAAAAAAAATTAGATTGATATTTTACATGTACATTGTATGACTGTAGAATTTATCTGCACGGGACAACATTTTTTTTTTCTGTTTAAGTTATATATTTTCTTTCTATTAACATGTTTCTAGAAATAGTGACACATGGAATTTTACTCAAATAATGCAGCTTTGGGCATATTATCCAAATTTTTTTTGTCTAGGGAACGTCGCACAGTGGGGCAGAATAGGTCGATTTGTGATATTAATTACTTCTACTAATAATAAGACATTTTTTGTCACTTTATTTGGTTTTGTAACTAAAGTAAACAGACTTCTTGAATTTTATGAACTTTTTTCGATTAAAATTTTTATTTTTCTCACGTGTGAGGGGCAATTTTTGCTTTTTAATTAAAGTAGTTTTCGAGAATACTTTTTGTGAAATATAATTTCAAAGTCAAAACTTTGAAAAAAATTGTCAAATTTGATGTTCAAGTTATTTTTTTTTTTCAAATTTGCTTCATAAGGTGGGACTTTTTTTAAAAAACATCAATTTTAATAGGGAAAAATTAATAATAAATTAAATTAAAAAAAATTTTTAAAAGAAAAAAAACAAAAGCACTAACTTTATATAACAAATCACCCTATTTTACGAAACTTCTTATAATAAAATAAAAAAAAAAAAAACAACTTTTAAAAAGAAAAAAAACATTGTTTATAAATAATCAGTGCATGATTGTCAAAAAAGAATGATTTTGTAATTAATTTTAATAAAAACAAAAAAGCACTTTCTTTAAAACAACGGTTTTTTGAAGTTCAAAATTTCATTAAAAATATTTTAGGCAAATATTTAGCAAAAGTGTTTATATGGGCTTATAGAGAAATTGCTTATCGTGCTTTCTCCATTTTTAGACTAGCTAAATATTTTCCTAAACAGAAGATTTTGAGAAAAAACTTTAAGATGCGTTTCAAAAAATTCATTATTTTCTCATTCAATTTTTAAATATAAGAAATTTTTTTTTTAATTTTTTTTGCAGAAGAATAGTAATTTACATACTTTTATTTATGCGAGAAATTTGTATTTTATTTTTTTCTCAAATAATATTGAGTTTAAACAAAAAAACAAAAGAACACCTTTTTTATTAGGTACTTATTAAAAACTGAATTTTTGCTCTAAAACTTTTAACTTCAACCGCATGAATAAACATAAATCAAAGACTTTGAACAAAAAAAATATGCTCATTTTATCAATTTTACTTTAGTTTAAAAAATAACCTTTATATCACCACTGGGGCTGCCCCACTGTGCGTCGGAGAGAAAAGAAAATTGCTAATATTTATGAACAATTAAAAAAAAAAAGTTTTAAACTTTTACAATCTGAACAATTTCTTACATTTTTCTCACATTATTATACAATGAATGGATAACTTGCTTTGTACATATAGTCTAAGAGCCGGCAGCATATTTTGGCAGTTTTGATATAACCGAAATTCGAGTTTGCACATATCTAGATATGCACTAAAGTATATCAACGGAACAAGTCTGGCAGTGATCTTTTTCAGCTTTCCCTTGCCAGACGCATCCAAAGTGCAGCAAAAAATAAATTTTTGGCGTTTTGGTATAACCGAATAAATGATACACCAAAAAATCATAAAAAATCCCCTGATTTCGAATCTGTGGGTACCGCAAGTTTCTTTTTCAGCTTTCCCCCCGCCAGACCGCTTTAAAGCATTTTTAAGTGCATTTTTCTAATAAAAAACCTAATTACTTATTTTCTGTTAGGTATAACGGTATGATGGTAACAAATTAATATTCTATGTCTATTCCAGGTCTAGAAAATATAATTTTTAGCCAGCTATTTTTCAGCCTTCCCTCTGCCAGACGCATCCAAAATGCAGTCAAAAATCAACTTTTGGCGTTTTCCTAGGTATTAACTGAATAAATGATACACGAAAAAATCATAAAAAATCCCCTGATTTCAAAAATGTGGATACCAGAAGTTTTGTTTCAGCTTTCGGCCCGCCAGACCGCTTTGAAGCATTTTGAAATGCATTTTTCTAATACAAAACCTAATAGCTTATTTTCTTGTGGGTATAACCGTATGATGGTAACAAATTAAAATTCTATGTCTATTCCTGGTTTAGAAAATATAAGTTTAAGCCAGATATTTTTCAGCCTTCCCTCTGCCAGACGCCCTTAAAGGTTTCCCAAACAGGTTTTTCTATAGAAAAAACACCTAGTTTCTGTTTTTTTTCTTATAAAATTGAAATAATATTTTTTGTTTAGAGTACCTAACCATATGATGGCCAAATATTAACTTTCTCTGCCTTTTCCTGATTTAGAAAATGTAAGTTTAAGCCAGTTTTGTTTCAGCCTACCCTCTGCCAGACGCCCTAAAAGGTATCTCAATAGTACGGGAAAGTTAGATTTTGCTATATGAGGCATGGGGGTCTGGGAAAAAATCCAAAATGCATTTTGACTTCAGGGCTCGAAAGGCATAAAGACACGAGTCGTAAACCAAATTTTGTTCAATCGCACCAAGAGTCATTTGGCCGCCATTTTTTTTTAATACAAATTTTAGTTTTTCACATAACTCGCGTATTTTTGAACCTATAGAAAAAACAATGTAGGTATGACAAACTTGAAATAATTTAATTTTCTACAATATATGTTAAATAACATTTTTCGATTATCCCTTTGGTTTAAAAGTTAGGGTGTTTTTTTTTTAAACACGTCAAAAAGTGATTTTCTTATTTTTGTCATATCTCTTTTACTTGAGCGTTTTTTAAAAAATTTGTTCGTTGTAAAAGTTGTAGATCTTTTAATTACCTTCATTTGTTACAATATTGGTTTTTCGATTTGACACACCGTTTTCGATCTGTAGGCAAAAAAACTTCAAAAAATTGCAATTTTTTGTATAGGGACTAACAAAATGATTCTTGGTGCGGTTGTACAAAATGTGGTTTTAGACTCTTTCGATCCCTGGGTTTATGCTCTTTTAATCCCTGAAGACAAAATGCATTTCGGATTTTTTCCCAGACCTCCATGCCCCATATAGCAAAATCTAACTTTCCCGTACTATTGAGATACCTTTTAGGGCGTCTGGCAGAGGGTAGGCTGAAACAAAACTGGCTTAAACTTACATTTTCTAAATCAGGAAAAGGCAGAGAAAGTTAATATTTGGCCATCATATGGTTAGGTACTCTAAACAAAAAATATTATTTCAATTTTATAAGAAAAAAAACAGAAACTAGGTGTTTTTTCTATAGAAAAACCTGTTTGGGAAACCTTTAAGGGCGTCTGGCAGAGGGAAGGCTGAAAAATATCTGGCTTAAACTTATATTTTCTAAACCAGGAATAGACATAGAATTTTAATTTGTTACCATCATACGGTTATACCCACAAGAAAATAAGCTATTAGGTTTTGTATTAGAAAAATGCATTTCAAAATGCTTCAAAGCGGTCTGGCGGGCCGAAAGCTGAAACAAAACTTCTGGTATCCACATTTTTGAAATCAGGGGATTTTTTATGATTTTTTCGTGTATCATTTATTCAGTTAATACCTAGGAAAACGCCAAAAGTTGATTTTTGACTGCATTTTGGATGCGTCTGGCAGAGGGAAGGCTGAAAAATAGCTGGCTAAAAATTATATTTTCTAGACCTGGAATAGACATAGAATATTAATTTGTTACCATCATACCGTTATACCTAACAGAAAATAAGTAATTAGGTTTTTTATTAGAAAAATGCACTTAAAAATGCTTTAAAGCGGTCTGGCGGGGGGAAAGCTGAAAAAGAAACTTGCGGTACCCACAGATTCGAAATCAGGGGATTTTTTATGATTTTTTGGTGTATCATTTATTCGGTTATACCAAAACGCCAAAAATTGATTTTTTGCTGCACTTTGGATGCGTCTGGCAAGGGAAAGCTGAAAAAGATCACTGCCAGACTTGTTCCGTTGATATACTGTGGTGCATATCTAGATATGTGCACACTCGAATTTCGGTTATATCAAAACTGCCAAAATATGCTGCCGGCTCTCGGTCTAATAGAAAATATAAGCTCAAACGTTAATAGCAAGCTCTGATTTCTCATATTTCTCACAAGTATAGCTTACATACAAAATATTCAATTGTTTCATCGACTATTCACTACTGCTCCACACCCTTACTTTTTTTTTTTCTTTTTGACAAGCGAATCGAGTCAATGTTTTTCTTTTATACATACAAAAACATTTTTTATTCACACGCACTATCTTCAATATTATGTATGAAAAATTAAAATAAATATCTATTTAATTTAACAAAAAATGTTCACAATTAAAGTAATCAATGTTGCAAGAGTAATCCAAAGAGAATAATCTGAATATTTAATTTGCAACAATTTAAACATTATCTTTTATTACGCTATATAATTTTATGTTATTTTTTTTCATAATTAACAGAGATATAATGTTTTTTTGCTAATTCAAAACATAACTAATTCAAAAAAAACATTACTCTTACAATGCCAAACTGTCAAAATGGTATCGTAAGTTTGTTTACAACGATTATTATCACTGTGCGAGTCGACATTTTAGACGTTTGGACCATTGACCTTTTTTTCTCTATTTCGGAACTGAGAAATTGATTGGCATCATTAGTATTTCGATTTATCGGTACGACTTTGAACTAAATTTTTTTCGGAAGTTTTTTGACGTGATAACGTCTTATAAATCGATGAACCATGGCAGCCACCACAAAAAAATGACGCCATTTTCTCCCGTTCCACTCTCGCACTTTTGCAGTGCGGCCAAAAATTTCAATTAAAAATTAAAAATAAACTATTATAGAGATACAAAAATCTCCTATAGGTAGCTTATTTGAAAGATAATAACCTAAAGCTTAATCCAAATGAAGGATTTTTAAAAATTCCGTCATTTAATAGGGTAAACAGGGGTAAAACGGAAAGATGAAATTTGCGCTAAAATCTAAACGCGTGGTTGTAGAGAGTTGATTCTTTTTGCTATAGATAAAGGAGACTGATTTATGGATAACTGCATTTAAAAAAATTTTTTTAAAATTCTGGAACTCCGCTATAAGGTTTTGTTTGAACGTTGATCAGGTGTTGTGGGTATGACAAAATGTTGATTATGGGTAGGGGAAATTTTTTTTGACAATTCTAAAGATGCCAGGTGAAAAATGAAGGAAAAAAAAATTAGGGGTCTAATACGGATTTTTTTCCAACACTCTGCGTTTCGAAATATGAATTTTTGAAAAATACCTACTTTTTTAGGGGTATTTTTGGGTAGTTTTTGATTTTTAGCTTTATTTTGTAGCGATCAAAAAATCTCAAGTTATATAGGACATGTAGGGCTGATCAATGCACATACATATGTTTTGACTTAATACGGAGAAAAATAAATTTTTAAAAAACATGTTTTTTGGCCGTTTTTAACCCATTTTCACCGTTTTTTATTTTTATCTTTTTTTCTTTAATAGATAGAGGAATATTATATATGGAGTAATGATAGACCATGACGACGACTATATGTGTGTGAAATTTCTATCATTTTCGTAAACACAATTTTGAGATAACGGTAAAATAAAATTTTAGAATTCAACAGGTTATAACTTTTTACCAAAAGCAGATAGAAATTTGATTAAACATTTATGAGCATTCTGATACAACTACCTTTCATTTGGTATATCATACATAACGCTAGACTAACTACAAGCCACTCAATGTTAAATCAAGAAACTTGCGAAAAACCTCAAACCACCAGTGGAGATCTGTTGTGCCCCATGAACAGCCACCTGTGTGGGAAGTACCGTAATCTCAGTCTGGAAATTCGACATGGTTGACTTTAAAAAATTCTAACTTCTCTTGTAGGCATCTTTGAAATGAGATTGATACGTCATTTGAAAGGTGAAACAATAAGCTCTCACATGGTGATGAAATTTGATCGAGTTCAAAAAATTCTAGCTCTCTTTGTAGATGTCTAATAGGCATGATCTATAAATATATTTTGAGCTGAAGCAATAGGCTTTCAGGTGTTATAAAATTTATTATAGGTTGTTGTATCAAAAAAATGAGTTTTTTTGTGAAGTGATTTTTTCACTTTTTTTCATAAGAAATTATTGTTTTCAATAAATTATTTTAATACTTTTTGCTAATTGTAAAAATTTAAAAATGGTTTTTAGAAGAAATATTTGGCTTTTTAATGGTATAATTTTTTTTGTGAGCTTTTAAAATAAAAAAAATTAATATAATGAGAAAAGAAAAAGGTATTTTTTTTTTAGCTTTTTCTTGTAAATTATGATTGTTTGAAATAAATAAACGCTTCGAATGGCTCATTTTAAAAGCACACAACCTGTTTTCCTACGACGTTATCACGTAAAATCATCGCCCGTAAACCAGCTTTACAGACAACCTCTTTTTTTTCAATAATTTTAAGCACTTTGCAGGGTTTAAAGTCATTTTTCTTTTCTTTTTTTTTTATTCAAGAAATTTGGATTTGCATTGTTATCCTTTTATTATGTTTTAGTGGAGTGATTAAAACGTCGGTAATTAAAAATACTTTAACCTCTTTGGGTTAAAAATTGAGGGTGTTGCCGTTTTTTTTTTAAACTAGAAAAACAAATTTCAAAATAATTTGTTTGAATTTCATAAATTAAATAATATCAAAAGATTGTTTAAAGTAAAAATTATATGGGAGTGAGGGGCAAGATTAAATCGTTTAGGCGATAAAAGCTATTTTCTCACAAATTGACTTCAAACGTAAAAAAAACTGCATTACAACACAACAGCAACACATACATTATTAAAATATACATTTTACTAAGCCAGAAGTTTATTCCTATATGTACAATTAAAATCAACTAAACTGACTGAGGTGTTTCTGAAAAAATGGTCCTCAAACTTAGAATTTTGTAAAAAAAAAAAAAAACATTAATTACAAAAATGTAACTTGAATTATTTCAATTGTTTTCTCAATAAAATCAATTTTTGATCTTCTGAAGTCGACTCACAATAAATGTGGCCAAACATTTTTGAAAAGTAAACTTTTATTTTATTGAGAACGAAATTGAAAAAAAAAAAAACAAGTTAAAAATTTTGTAATTATTTTTTTTTTTTTAAATTTCTGAATTTGAAGGACCATTTTTTTAAGAACACCTAATTCAATTTACTTGATTTTAATTTTACAGGGAAATAATTCTGAACACTGAATATATGTGGGAACAGAGTAGTTTTACAAATTTTTCGGTTATAAGATGGTAAATCTTGCAAAGACAAAAGAGGTAATTGCGACTGACTCGTCGTAATGGGAAAAACGATTGGATGGTCAAAAAGTTATTTTTTGAAATATTTTTAACAAGAATCTATTCAATTCAATTCTTTACAACCTGAATTCGTTGTTTATTTTTAAACATATGTAGAAATACATTTGATAAATTAATCAACCTTTTTCTGTGAATTTAGGTTTTTTAAGTGTTTTCAATCTAAAAAGTTTATTTTATCAGTAGACATATAGATTAGATTTTCCTTGAAGTTTTCTATTTAAGTATTTTCCAATGAAAATTACATCAAACAGCCTCGTTCTATCCTAGACTTATAACAATACTCATCATGGGAAAAAATAAAAGTTCATCACCATTTCAATCGTCTTTATATGTGCATTTTCTATAATCCATAGAAAACTGCCCCTCAACACAAAACCCCAAAGAAAATGAGGTTAACCCCAATTGAAAAGGCTATATGCAAGGCACAGTATGATACAGAAATAATGTTTTTTTTTTGTTGTAGAAAATTGATAATTGAAAAAAAAAAATGCAAAAAAAAATTTAAAAAAAATATATTTGTTTTTCCTTTCTCATGGCAAAATATATTTTCTCTCCTTGATGAGATGTGGCATGGCAGAAGAGAAGGTGTCATTTCCATAAGCTAAGTCGATAAATTTCGATCGCATATTGATTTAATATCTCATAATAATGTAATTCTGTTTGTAAGTATGTGTGAATAGTATTTTGTGTGTGTTTGTATTGTGTGGATATATGAAGCCAAAAGGTTACTGTTTCCAATATTTCTTTCTATACTTGCAATAGACTTGAAGCTAAATGATATGGAATTTGCGTATGTAGGTATGCAATAGAAATACTCTTGTGGGGTTTCCCTTTAAAGACAAAATAAAACAACAACAATAGCTACAAAAAAATAAAACCAAGCTGCTTCAATGATCCATAAACAACTGAAGCCTTATTAGGCTCGTCGACGGTACAAAAGTTGAGCACAATAATTAGCGACAATGTGCAATGCTGAATGTTTAAGTTTTAAAGAAACCATCAACAACAACAAAAAAAAAAAAAACATAGGTAAGAAAGGGAAAATGACTTTTCACTTTTTCTACTGCGCTGACTTTTAGTTACCCTTACTTGGCTGGGTTTGCCTTTAATTTTGTTTTTTACTAAATTATTGCGTGTCTTGAAGTATAGACACAAACTAGAAGAATTAACATTTACAATCGATATTTACACTTTGGCTCATTTACAAAAAAAAAACCCAAAACCATACCATGTTTTTTAAACTCATTTGTTGCTCATTTGTTTTTTGATTTTTATATTAGCTGGGGATTTAACATACCTGAAAAGATAGAAAAAAAGCAAATTAGTCATAATGGTTATGATAGAAGTAATTTGCAAAAAAAAAAAAATTAAAAAATAAATAAATAAATCTGTTTTAACATTTCAGTGAGGTGTGAATTTTTTAAATTTATTTTAAGTAGAGGAAATGGTGCACGATAAGTTCATTCTATTGAGAAATTCTAGAGCGCATTTACTCGGCGATCGGAAGTGGGACCCGGAATGAGGGCTTATACAAAAGGAACTAAGAGATTTGTAGAAAAGTAGGTATGTAAATTATGCGATTGAGAGTACTAATAAATAAATAATTTGCACCTTGTTAAATAAATTTTGAAATGAAAAGTTCCTTCGAATAAATACAATCATAGAAAATTTCCTTAATTTTGTATTTAAATATTTTTTCGTATGATATTTTAGAGCTTGTAAAAACCCGTTAAATTACGAATAATATACTAAATAGTTTTTCGGTACTAGAACAATTTACGCATACGCCACAGTGAAAAATTGAGTTTAAGCTTTTAAATTGATTTGAAAGAAAATAATTTCCTTGAAAATAGTTTTTATAGGGGCATTTTAGACCAGTGCCAATCCGGTTTTCAGAGGCCAAAAGTTGAAAAAATTATTAGCAGCATATGGGTGGTGGGAAAATTTAGAAGAAATGTTATATGAAAGGGGGTGGGGTGTCAAAAGTTTAATGCAAAAGTTGTAGATAGTACCTATAAATCTCTACAACTTTTATTGAAACCATTTTTTACTTGCGATATAGGTACTATATATCAAGTTATGCATTCGTACAAAAAAAAAGTTGAGATAACATTTTTCCATGACATTACGATGATAGGGAAAGTCCGTCTCGGAAGTCCGTCTGTCAGTCTGTCTGTCTGTGTACGAAGCTACACACTAAACGGATGGACCGATTGAATTCAAACTTGGTATGTAGCATTTTTTGGAGACTCTCCAGAGGGGTTTTTGGAATTAATTTTTTTGGACCAAATATAACGGTACATGTCATATACCGATTTTAGTAAAGTTGAAATTTCTCAAAAACGGCTCCAACGATTTTGTTTAAAAAATTCAAATGTAAGTTTTAAAATAAGGTCTATCTTCCTATGAAAATTTTTGTTTTGAAAATCATTATTAACGGTACCTGCAATAGAACCGTTTTTTTTTTTAATCCGATTTTCTCCGAAAATATTTATTTGATTTCAACGAAACTTTTTGTACGAAAGCATTTATATAATTTGTATATAAGCCAAAAATAAAATTTAAAAAAAATTAATTTTTGGATTTAAAAAAAATTTTTTTTTTTTTTTTTTTTTGAAAAATCAAATTTTCGAAAACGGGATATTGAATTTTTTTGAAATTTTGGTTTTAGATGAGGATTATTAATTTCTACAAAATGGCATACCAGTTTTATTTTAAAACTTTTTTCCAAAAAAAATATTTATAAAATTTTAGTTTTTTAAAAAACGGCTCTAAAGATTTTGAAAATTTTTTTTCTAAAAATGCATCTTAATATATCAAATAAAACTGCATACTTTTTTGTGGGGCAATTTGATTTCAGGTTTTGTTTTAATTTTTTTTTATAAACAAATAAAAAAAACATAAAATTATGTTTTTTTTATTTGTTTATTTTTTTTTTATATACAATACATATAGGTAGGTACTTACATTTCTCTAATTTCTATATAAAACGTCTTAAAAATTTAAGCAACTTGAACTCTTATAGCAAGTTCGTGCCAGTCGTGCATTTTATTTTATATAACTTCAGAAATATTGAAAAAAAAACAATGCAAAAATACGATTTTTTGATTTTTTATTTTTATTTTTTACAAAAATGGTTGGATTTTAAAAAAAGATTGGTTAAAAGTTACTTTGTTATGGTTTCTATCTATTTAAAATGTTTTTTGAGCAAAAAGTTAATTTTTGGATTTTTGACGAATTTAATTTGAAAAAATAGACTATTTTTCAATCAAAGAAGTTACCAAAAAAATTTTTGGAAAAAGTTTGGACTTTTTTAGAAAAATATACTTTGATTTCTATAAAAAAAAACTTTTTGACTAGTGAAATCGAACAAGGTATTCGATTTTTTCTGCCTTGTTCCATTTCACTAGTCAAAAATTTTTTTTATAGAAATCAAAGTATGTATATTTTTTTCTAATGGTTTTTTGTGCGCTGAGCTCAAACACTAAAAGAGCTGCCTTTCCCCTACTTTCTTCATTACCAAAATCGACAACAAAAAAATTAATTTGATGCACTAAAAAGATTTGATTTGATGAAGTGAGTCATTTTTCACATTTTTTTTTTGTTCGTTGAGAACAAAACCGTTGATCGCCGTATTTTTTTTTGTCAATTTTGCCAATTCACCCGTTTCTTCGTCCAATTCGATTAAAACTCACTTTAGAGCCTACACAAACTCCCCCTGACGCCCCCCAATACCCGTTTCTTTTATGAAAGGAAGGTTCCCACGGGCAATTGCCTCTGTACCTACTCCTCGTTATTTCTCGTTTGCAGCCACCTACAAGCTCCCACTGCGACTTAAAATTAAATTTTGACACGTGAAGTTCGTCAAATGAACTTAAAAGTATGACGTGGTATATAGAGGTCAGATTTGAAGTAAGTCTATGGAAATTTATGGTCTTTTGTCCTTAGCCAGTTTTTGATAGAAAATTGTTTCGAAATATTTTGATTTCTATTTGAATGGCATTAAAGTAAGCTAAATTGTCGCATATAAAGAATGTAGAACTTTGTGTACGCTTAAATACCTTTTTTACCTTTCCCTTTAAGCTTTTGCTTATTGGAAAGAAATTTGTGACTCGTTTGACAATTTTTATTTACCTTCGTGACTACAAACCATACATAATTCCTTTTGTGTTTTTCCCTTGATTCCTATCTAACCGAACCATCAAAAATTCTTGATATTCTTAAAAAAAAAAAAAACTCCTTACACATCACTCATATGCTGTATCTTCTATCTACCATCTTACACACCATATGAGCTAAACACACACCTGTTGACCGTTTATCCTTTTTCTCTCTCTCTAAGCCAATCATTTTGGAACAGTAGGTGTTCAACATCAAAATGTTTATTCACTATGCGCATCTAGCAATTAATCCACTCTCAACCAGCGGCTATCACTCGTGTAAACAGCAAAACCGAAAAAAAAACTTAAACCTTCAAGAATCCGATATCCGAACCAACTGCGAACCGGTGAAAATAAATTAGCATCAAGTTTTCCTGGTTTTTTTTTTTTTTTTTTGAAACAAATAAAAACAAAAAAATCAAACAACAAAACAAACGAGTTTCCTGTACGATGCATCCGACCTCTCAGCCAGAATCGTATTGAAGTTTCGTAGCCGACCCAGAGTGGAACAGCAGTTAACAGTTGTGCCGAGAGTTGCACCTTAAAATCATGAAAATCATGAAAATCACGAACAATGTTGAACTGTCCGTTAACAGGGGGATGGATATCCATGATCGCGTCTGTCTGTCCGCCTGTCGTTTGCCATCGTCCATTGGTAGTGGCGGCCAACTTTCAAGGCAACTCTGATCCGAAGTCTGTAAAAGCAGTGGTGGCGGTTGGCGTGTCCAATCGATTGGGGCGCAACAGCTGCTGCTGCCTGATGTTGCACTACCGCGCACGTTCTACTCCTAGAGGAGGAGTCATTATCTTCTTGGAGTGTTGCAGCAAGATCACCATCCGATCACCCGTGTCCAACAAATCGAAGAGCCTCTAACAAAACAGTGAAAGTGAAAATTGTCTTTCAACTGTGAAATGTGTTCTTCGATTTTGCGGTAAAGTGGTTGCGGTGTGGTTACAGTGTTGTTTGCGTGCTAGGCTAATGTGTGATTTTTTTTTTTTGCTGTTTGTTGAATATCGTCAAGATGGCCATAAATAATTAAAGTTTTACACGGCCTTTGACACTGTGATCGCGCGCGCACGTTGGCGGCCAAAACGGGCTGTACCGCATCTGCACGATCGTTTTTTTCCCGTACATCATTTAAAGAACACTACTACCACTATCATCATCAGGAGGACAATAGCGGTTTGATCGGCCAACAATATTTATATCGAAACAAGCGGGGCGTGCCACAAGAAAGTCAGTTTGCAGTTCGTTGCAGCTTTTTGCGAAGCTGCTTAACTATTTGAGTTATTATCGTCCATTAAGTTGTTATAGATCTGTCAAGATCGGCAAAAAATTAGAGCTACAGATGAATTTTCAGGGAATGCTTTTTCACAGGGTGTTCCCAATTCTAAATCCTACATAAATTAGAAAAAATCACAATCTTTTTTTCAAAACTTTTGAAAATGTCAAAATATCGCAAGACAATAACGAATTTTGTCTTATTTGTTGGCAATTCATTAATTTACTCTAGATTCAAGGACTTTAATATAATATTTGCAAATTTTTGTTAAAACTAATTTACATTTCGCAATTTTAGTCATGTTTTATTCAACAAATTCTTTGCGAAATAAGATCACTTATTTGAAACGCGGAGTATGCATCCACATTGCTTAAACATTTTTCTACATATGTGAAAAGCAAAATTTTGCAAAATTAATCAATTAATGATATTATGCTTTCAACTTTTGAAAGCATTTTACAAAACAACAATTTAGTATTTAGTTTCTTCGCAATAAATATTTGCGAACTTTTTGCAAAATCAACCCACCACATTTAAAACCTTTTTTCTCAAGAAAACAAAAAGATTATCATTGGCAAAAGGTTTTGTGTTAAATAGGTAACGATCTTCGCAATTAAGTCATATTTAACATTTGCTATCTCAACTTCGCAAACAACTGTAATATATTAAAAATTTGTTCCAAGGCTTCGCACGTTCATCTTTGCGAAATTTTTAATCAACTACGTAAATAAAAATAAAAATTGTAACAAATTTTGCAAAGACTTTGCTGTTTGTTCCCTGCCAAGAAATTCAATAGAAATTCAAATATTTTTACAAAAAACTTCGCAATTTATTTATAACCTTGTGCCAAAGATTTTTGCTGAACATAACTGTAATTAATAGTATTTTTAAACTTCAAGTTGCGAAATAAATATTTGCATAAATAATGGATTTTGTGAATTCTAATTTAATCTCTACAATAATCTTAATTTTATAAACTACAAATAAGAATAAAATAATTGGTTTCGCAATATTTTTGCAAAATTATCTGCAAACACGTGCATTTTCGCTAAGAACAACTTGCGTCAGAAGTTTTTACTCTTTTTCTGTATAACTTAATTGCAATCCATGGAATATCAATTTTTCCAGCGCATTTGGCAAGTTTTTGCTTTATCACATTTTGATTTCCAGTTTTGCGAAACCATCATCAAACAAAATAAATAGAAATTTGATTTGAATGGTGCCTTTTAAAAATAGTAAAAATGCAAAAAAAAAAAAAAAACATATTCGATAAGACACCCTGTTCTACTTTTTTTCCGTTGAGTGATAGCCCCTTCTCTTTTTTTTTCAACTTTATTTTACGATATCTAAGTATCTGTCAGTAATTACTGCCAATTGAAAATTGATTTTTTCAAATTAAATTTTATGCAGTGCCATAAAATTGGTTCACGATTTTCTGCTTATGCGCCTGGCCGATCAAATTTTCTCCACTGGCACTGAAGCTATTTTTTTTTTGTATTTTTCTTTTGAATTAACTGTCAAAGAAAAGAAAGTGGACTCAACGTTCACTATTGCAAGTAGACATATACTTTGGGGCGCGCAGAAGAGCGAGGAATGAATATTCAAATGATAATTTATCTGACGTATCACAGATCGTCGTCAGTTGATATTCGCAAAAAAGAGTTTTGGTTTTTATATACTTGTATATACTTTTTGTATAATGTTGCATGTTTTAGTTGTCTCACAAAGAGAATGATAGATTTTTATTGAATTTGTTTATCCTGGTTTGGGAAGTTGGGATGAAATTATTGCTCTGCGTGATGGGATTCAATTTGTTAAAATGTTGGACTTTATATCGCTTCAAGGGAGATAGCTGGGATGTTCAACAAAAAAAAAAAAAAGTTATTGACAGTTGCTTGAGGGAATCTGTGTATCTTTTGCACATATTTTTGCAGATATTACTCTTTTGTTGGTTTGGTACAAAATTTAAACTGAAATATAGTAATTTTGTGGTGGAAGGAAACGGTTGATTGGATTTTATAACGCAAGTGGGCATTTATTTTCGCCTTGTGTTGTTGGCTTTGTTTTACAATTCTGTTATAAGTTGCAATAAACACTTCGAGATATTGATCTTTCAAAGAGTTTTAAATTGATGTTATTATTTTGACATTGATTGTGTTAAGATTGGGCATTGTTTAAATTGTAGGGTAATAATAATTTTAAATTTTTTTGATAAATCAAGAGAATTTTTTTGCCGTAATATGTTTTATTAGAACAACTAGACCTTTATTGAGTTGCACATCTTAAGTTTTCGATTTTTATACGCGTTGTGCTAAGATACAAAAAAAAGTTTCAAAACGCTGGTAGAAAGTTGTAGTGTTGAGTTTTTTTTTTAATACAAATGCATTCTTTTGTCCATGTTTGTCCACTTAAGATTTTCGCTTGCCATCATCCATTAAGAAGATATTAAGAAGATATTAAAAAGAAAAAAAAAAGATTACGTAACGATCTGTTTCAATCTTTTTCGAATGAAACTTTCCCAAAATGGGTGAAATCATTTTGAAGGTCGATTATGGCAAGACTAATTACATGCTTAAGAAAATACTATAACCTACCGCAGAATGGACAACCATTATTTTGACACAGTCAAAAAAAAGTCAAAGCCTCGTGAAGCCAAAACTGAGACCTCAAAATTGTTGAACCAAACTTGTCTAATTCGTTTGTCTACCGTTTTTCCAATGCTCTAAAACAAAATTTTAGAGCATTTATATGTTTTTTTTATAGGAAGTCTGAAAAATTAAAAATCGTTTAAAACGCTTAAATTTCGAGATAGACTTATAAAACCAACTACCAAAACGTTCACCTCGAGTTCTATATATATATAAAAATAATTTTAATAATTTTTTATTATTTTTGTTATTTTTTTCTTCGTTATTATATTAGGGTGGGTCAAAAAAATCGAAATTCTTTTTTTTTGATTTGGTACTCCAAAAAATCGATTGCTAGACACCTCTAGAATATACACACCAAATATGAGCTCTTTATATTAATGGGAAGGTCCTCCGCTTTTAAATTTTCCATTTTTGCATCAAGCTTCTACAAAAAAAAATTATTTTTTTTATAAATCAACTTTTTTGCAAATTTCCATAAAAAAATGCGCATACACCACAGTGTGTACCTACTAAAAAATTCAAAGTATCCAAGATCCCCAAAAATTATTTTTTTTTTTTTTTTTTTTGAAAAATTCAAATTTCTGTCGATTGTCTACCCCGAATTCTTTACTCTACGTTGTTTATTTAGACTTTAGAAGATATTCAAAAAACAAAATTTGCACTGAAAAACTGAAAAAGTTTTTAAAACTTCAATACAAAAAATTTCCAAACATTTTAGCACTTAAATCTAAGCCGTGTGTTGTAAAAAAAAAATTAGAATAAAATAAAATTAATTTTTATATATTAATATGAATATAAAAATAAAAATATTTGTGTTGTTACATACACAAAAGTTACACATACACCACAGTGACTTTCATAGTTTTCTCTAATTTAATCCTTGGCTGAAAACTTAAAACAATCTGAATTTTTTTTCGACCATTTACTAACTAAAATAAAATGCGACTGGTGCCGCACGTACTTGCTTTTATGATAAAAGTAGCTTTTATGTCAAAGATTTAAAAATAAAAAATATTTTGAATTAGTTAAAATTTGATTTTTTTAAGGAATTTCATAAGAAATGCAAAAATACGAAATTATTTTTTTTTAGTTTTTCTTACGCCATATTTTTGTTACTCGTGTTTTTTTGACAAAAACAAAAAACGCAATTAGCTACATATATTAAAATGACCTAAAGCATTATGTATGTCAAATTTAGTCTAGAAAATTGTAATAACTCATTAACGGTGTACGGGAAGAGCCGACATCAAAGATTAAAAAAAATGTAAAGTCATATTTCCATTATCCGTATTTTTTGAGAAAAACTAAAAATGCAGTTACGTTAGATTTACGTATAACATTACTTGTGTAAAATTTAATCGAAATCGTTAGACTCATTTACGATAAAATTGCAATAACTCCATTATGATGTAGGGGAAGAGCCGACATCCGCGATTTAAAAAAGAGTTAATGTCATATTTTCACTATCCGCATTTTTTGAGAAAAACTAAAAACGCAGTTATGTTAGAACTGCAAACAGCATTACGTATGTTAAATTTAATCAAAATCGTTAGAGCCGTTTTCGAAAAAGTTGCAATAACTCCAAAACTTTGTATGGGAGGTATACGTTTAAAGCGAGATATTAAAAAACAAAAAAAAACCATCCTTGGAAATTACAAAAAAATCATCTGTACCAAATTTCAAGAAAATCCCTCAACCCGTTTAGGCTGCAGCTTCATGTACAGCTTTTTGTGACGACGCACCGACGACGCACAGACCGACGGACGTCATGACGAAAACCACTTTTTCGGACTTCTCCATCATCGTAATGTAAGTTTTGATTAAAACCTCGAATTTTGTTGCAAGTCGCACCCTTTTATAATAGAGAATATGTAAAAAAAAAGGTCAATAGGTTCCTAGTTATTCAATTTGTAAATATTGAAACCTTCTAGTGAATACTTTCCATTTCATGAGAGAAACTTTAAATAAACTGTTATAAATTCTTTCTTCATAAATCCCAACAATATGTATTATTTTTTTTGCATATTTCACATGAATATAGTTTCAGAAGCCATCATCAAAAGTCTCATAATAAATTTCCATTCATTAGCAATTTCTCAAAAATATTTCAAAATCCACTAAGGCCATGTACCCTAAACCTATCTAACTTACCTACCTTTTCTACCTATACACTTTTAATGTGTCGACAAAGACAATAACTATGTGAGAAAATGTGATAACAATAGCTTTTTGATCAAATTAAAATCACATATGCTCAACTGAGCTGGAAAACACTATTTTCAGCTAAAAAGTTATGTCTGTGTCTTCATCTCTCTCTACACACGCTATAGTTTGCCTGAAGGCTTACAAAAAGAACATGCAGTAGACGAAGAAGAAGTCAGGACTTTCAAAAATGATTGGATTATAAAACAAAAACCAATAAAACTAGGTCGTCGACAACGGTAGAGAGTACAAAACTTGTTTGCTTCTACTTCGACCCAAAAAACTTAGGCAGAGAGAGAGAGAGAGATATTAAAGGATATGAAATCGTGTGCCATCATCTTTGCTCGTAATTAAGACACAATCGTTCTTCTAACCCCTATCACAGCCATCACGTAGTTTTATTTTTTTTGCCTTTTTTCAATTTTACCAAATTTTGTGCGACAGGAGCTGAAGCAGCAACAAGAGAGAATCCTACTTGAGAAACCGTTTCGCAATTAATTCCATCACAAGTGGTATGACACGACCTAGAATCTTGTGAATTCATATCACATACAAATTATTAAGGAACTTTATTAAAACATTTCTCTTTTTTTTTCGTTGTGTTCGTTCATTTCATTTCTGGTTCTGGTTTTGTGTGGTTAAAAATGCGTGTCTCGTATTTCATAAGCGATGCAAATTCAGGAAAAGCATCCTTTTCTTGAGAATTTAAATAAAGAAAAGAATAAAAAAAAAAGTTACCAAGTGGGCTAATTGAATTTGAGAAAACACCCAGCTTATCCTTGACACTGGTTGATGTGGAGAAAAAAGTGGAGCCTGCTTATAAATGGCTAACCAGCTTACAGCAGGATGAATACTGAAGAATTGAATAATTTTTTTTTTGAAATCTTGACACAGACGATGAAGACGTGAAGTATAATTACTTTCTTTTCTTTTGGCTAATTAAATTTTTACATAACCATAATCATCTTGGGATCAGTGTAGTTGTTTTTTTTTTTCTTAGCTGTAAGGAATCAGTATTGGGTTTGTGTAAAATAAAAAGAAGACAACAATTTATAATGTTCAGTTTTGGAACGTATTCTTTACCTTTAACGTTATTAAGAAACATCCTTTCAAACAAAGTCTCATTTCTTTAAAACATTCTAAACAATCATTTTAATTTTTTGGACTAGCAGAAATAACTAGCTTCGGAGAACAACAGCTTTTCGACTAAAGCAATTTTTTTAAGTACGTTAATTTTTGGTTCTTATTCCAAATGTAATTAGAGTACAATAAATCCACTTTTTTTTTTCTTCTCCTCAAAAAAACACCCTTTTAACTGAAAAAAGAGAAGACTTATACCATGACAACATTTTTAATCAAATTCGTTCATAAAATTGATTTTTTGAGACTTATTGCAGAGTTTTCCTGTTTCCCCAAAAAAAAAAGTCAACTTTTTTTTAAATTGGTTAGATATTTGATGTCTGTAAATGAAACCTTTTTACAAATTTTCATTGGCATTAAAGTTTTTTGGTAAGTACGAATTCGGAAATTCATCATTTCTTAAGAAAATGACACTTGTTTTAAGAAAAAATCATCAAATTTTGTTAAAAATTATCAAATTTTGCGATAAATCATAAAATTTTTCTAAAATCATCGAATTTTGCGAAAACAAAAAAATGCGAAAAATCATAAATTTTGCGAAAGATCATAAAATTTTGCGAAAAATCATACAATTTTGCGAAAAAACATAAAATTTTGCGAAACACAAAAAAAAATTGCGAAAGATCATAAAATTTTGGCGGAAGATCTAAAATTTTGTAAAAAAAATCATAAAAAAAATTGCGAAAAATCTTATAATTTTGGGAAAGATGATAAAATTTTGCGAAAAAAAGTAAAATTTTGGGAAAAATCATACCTAATATTTTGCGAAAAATCATACAATTTTTCAAAAAATCATAAAATTTTGCGAAAAATCATAAAATTTTGCGAAAAATCATAAAACTTTGCGAAAAATCATAAATTTTTTGAAAATCGTCAAATTTTGCGAAAACAAAAGAAATGCGGAAAATCATCAAATTTCTCAAAAATCATTAAATTTTGTAAAAATCATACAACATTATGAAAATCCTCAAATTTTGCGAAATTCAAGAAAAATCATCATATTTGTACATTTAATCGCACAAATTCAAGCTTTTCGAATACAACAAATTGCAAAATAAAAAACTATAAGCAAACACGTAAGACCAAGTCATAAACTTAAAACTATTTCCTTTTATTGCTCTTTTTTTACGTAACATGCAACACCCATCAGTTGCAGACTCTCCAGAGATGTACAATTAAAATTCTAAAAGACGTTTGTGCAGTGAAATATACAAGTTGGAATTATTATTTTTTTTTTCTTAAGATGAAATCTTTTTGAGCATTACGGATACAGACACTTGTAATGCAGTTGGTAGGTAGGTAGGTAGGAGTTTTTTGCGTTTTTATTAATCTCATCTTTTAGTAGGATTTCCAGTGAAATTAATTAACTATGGGTAATTATGATTATATGAATGCTTATTTGGTGTTCTTTTAGTTGCTTGATGTTGAGTTGAGTTTTGTGAGTTGCAAAACAATGTTAAACAATTTGTTTGTGATTTTTGAGAAACAGATGCAAATTTAAAGTATCTCAAGAGTTGCACAGATAGGTAGTAATTATCAACTCAAATTGCAATTTCAATTTCTACACTTTTAATGTTGAAACCTGATAACTTTCGATACCTTTCACACTGAAGGTACTTATTAAGGTATATATGGCACAATTGGGTTCCCATCAAGATAACGAATAACTATACATTTCTTGAGAGTTTGTCTTCATAGGAAATAATTTTAAAACATGATCAAAAAACAAGACTAATGTCAATGTAAAATCCTCTTAAATATTTAACTTTAATAATTTACTTCTGATGCAGTATCAAGTAGTTCATCTTCCTTGATGTATAACTAATGTACTTATTATTATATCTTACTGTCATGTATGCTCTCTTTTGATATAATCTTAAATTCAAATTAATTTCCGCTTCATAAATCACATAAAACAAAGCAAAATATCACAAAAAAGGAGACGTCTTACTGCGACAGAAAAAAAAATAAATAACAAAAAAAGACACATACTCGTACTGGTACTCGTAGTCGTATTATTAAAGAATTCAAAACTCTTGCAGACAAACTTTCTCTTACAAATCCAGAGGCACCAGAGACAAGATGAAATAAAAAGCATTCAACCCACAAACTTAGGGCAATAAAACAGAAGGAATCAGAAGAAAAAAAAAAAAAACAAAGCCAAAGACATTCTTCTACATCGTCGCGAACTTCCTCTCGCATTCATTTCCATCAGGAAAAAGAACAGAGTTTTTCTACCTCTTCTTTTATTATTATTTCTTTTGCTATAAAATTCAACTCTTCACTGCAGCAGGAATTCTACTTGTATAATATTAGAGTGTTGCCATAAAAATGTTTACTTATAAATCTGCAATTATGAGTCATAATATCTATGATTTTTGTTCACAAGATTTTATTTATATTTTAAATTGAAAAAGTTTAACATTGAAGTACTATTGTCGCATTTTTTCAAAGAATTTAAAATTAATTTTTCTGACATTTCAAAAAGGAGTGCATGTATGTTCCCTCATAACTACTTAACAACTTATCATAATTTAATAAATAAGGTATCGCTAGAAGCGTCGCACTCTTCTCCTGGTCATAAGGACGTCTGGATGAAAAAATCATCAACTATCCGAAATTAAGATTTTGAACCAAGTTTGTTGATGTTATGATTTGATAATGTACTTTAAGAGATATTGTATTTTAGAATCAAAATGATGTTTGCCTCTTAAGAGCGTAAAACTAAAGAATTGATCCTTTAACCAACGGGCGAGTACGACGATTTAAATAATACCCTATTTATCAAATTATTAAATTTTGTTTATTAAAGTTTCGAAAGGAGAATTGTATTGAATCAATTTGAAGTTTTGTCAAAAAGTAGATAGTTTTTTTGACGTGATAACGTCTTATAAATCGATGAACCATGGCAGCATCCACGAAAAAGTAACGCCATTTTCTCCCGTTCCACCTGAAATTTTTACCAGTGCGGCAAAAATTTCAATTCAAAATTAAAAATAAAAAAAAAAAACTATTGGAGATACAAAAATCTTCTATATAGCCTATTTGAAAGATAATAACCCAAAATTAAATACTAATGAAGGATTCTGAAAAATTCAATCATTCAATAGACTAAATAAAAAAAAACAAGTTATAAATGGATTTTTAAAACTTAAACATGTGGTAGACCTTTGACAAAGCATTGATTATATGTAGGAAGGGGACATTTTTTTTTTGACAATTTGAAAAATGCCATTCAAAAGAAAAAGAAAAAAAAAATTAGGGGTCCAATACGGATTTTTTTAGTCTCTGCGTTTTGAAACATGAATTTTTGAAAAACACCTACTTTTGTGGGGGTATTTTTGTGTGTTTTTGAAGTGAAAAGTTCTTTAGTATCGTAGTGATTTGAAACAAGATGAAACGAAAACGCGACACGAACATTCAACTTGTTATAACTTTTTTTTTTTAATAGATATATGAATGAAATTTGTACTGCAGATAGGTAATTAAATAAACTATAAATGTACAAAATTTCAATTAATTTCATATTCAAAATTCTGAGATAACGGTAAAAAGATGTTCTTTTTCTGCACACGTTATATCTTTTGATCTAGTGTACATACAAATTTGATTTAACTTTAATACGCATTCTAATAACATAACCTTTTATTTTATATATCACACATAACGGTACGTGCTCTACAAGTTACACAATCTTAAATTGAAAAATGGAGATCTGTTGACGATGACCAGTGTTGTAGGAAGTACCGCTTTAAAAAATCTTATTTTTTTTTCTAGGCATGGTAGAAATATGATTCATACGTCATATATAAGGTGAAATAACCTTTCAGATGACATAAAATTTACTATAGGTCGTCATTTGAAAAAATATATTTAATGGTGTTAAAAGAGAAAAAAAATTGATTTTTTTGCTTTTTTGATGAAAAGTGATTTGGTTTGAAAAAAAATAAGCTCTTTTTGTAGATGTTGTATAGACATGGACGATATAAATATTTTGAGCTGAAACAATAAGCTTTCAGATGATATAAAATTAATATAGGTTGTCATATAAAAAACATGTATTTAAAGGAGATAGAATAAAAAATAGGTAGATTTTTTTTTTTTTTTTTTTTGCAAGAAACATTTTTTTTTAAGGTTTCACTTCTACCACGTGTGAATTGCACACTTGACTTTTTTTTATTTTTAGCAATCAAAAAATTTCAAACTTACCACCGTAATCTCAGTGTGAAATTTCGAAGTGGTTGGCTTTATAAAATTCTTACTTTTGTTGTAGGCGTCGTTCGTAGAAATATGAGTGAAGCGTCATATGAAAGGTGAAATTATAAGCTTTAACATCATATAAAATTTATTATAGGTTGTCATAGAAAAAAATTGATATAATGCTTTGAGAAGATTAAAAAGATTGATTTTTTTTATGAAGTTGAGTTAAAAATATTCTAGCTATTTTGTAGATGTCGTATATAAATAGTCGATATAAATATTTTGAGTTGAAATAATAAGCTTTCAGATTATATAACATTTATTATAGGTTGTCATAGATAAAAATGCATTAAATGGTGTTAAAAGAAAAAAAATATATGATTTTTTTGGTTTTTTTAATAAAAATGATTGTTTTTAATAAGTTATTTTTATACTTTTTACGCATTGTAAAAATTTTAGTACGGCTTAGATAAAATATTAAGCTTTTTAACACCTCTTTTGTGGTTTTAATCATAAGCTTAAGTACTTTACTGTATGAATTATTTTATTAAAAATATTTTTTTACCAGAAAGTTGACAAATAAATAATTGTTAGATAATTAAAAAAAAAAAAAAACGTTATGACGTTATCGCGTAAAATTTTAGTCCGTAAACCGACTTTTAAAAAATTAATTTTTATATTTATGAAAATTGTCAAAAAAAATAATAAAATCAACACTTAACAAAGACATAAACATTAAAGACCATGAGCATATCATGGTCAAAAGGGGTTTATTTCCTAACCCTCAATAAAGTTGTAACTCTATTTCGGAATAAACTACATTTATGTTTATTTATTGGGGCTAATTTGCCTGTGTTGAAAATTGAAAATTCTTCTGATTTGGACGGTCAAGATTATAAAACTTAAAATCACAAAACGAATTTTCTTAACTATTATATTTTGATTAAATGGATTCAGCACAAAAGTACACTTAACCTTAAAGTTAAACGAAACTAATTTCCATTTGTCATCATTTAATTCTTTAAGTACATTCTATAAAAAAAATAATTACTTTATTAACTGCCAGTAAACGAGTCTCAGTTTTTATTTTTTCAAAACTTTCATTCATCTTCTTCCCAAGTTAACCTAGCAAAAAAAAAAGCCATCTTTAATGACATCTTCTTCAAATTGACATCCGTATAATATAATATAAGTCTTAAAATCATCGTTCAACCATGAATCACAACAAAACAATGAATCACACAATGAAACTATCTTAAAAAGGGCTTTTCCCGTCAATTGTTTTGTATGTTTTTGTACATATATTCTAACTTAAGAACAAAACTAAACAGCTTGTAGCACTTAATTACATCTCTGATCTTTTATTCTTCTTCTTCAAACAGTGTTGTATGGCAACAAGTAGATCACTTATAATGTACTTATATTAGGGTGGGTCAAAAAAATCGAAAATTTTTTTTTTGATTTGGTACTCCGAAAAATCGATTGCTAGACCCCTCTAGAATATACACACCAAATATGAGCTCTTTATATTAATGGGAAGGTCCTCCGCTTTGCAATTTTCCATTTTTACATCAAGCTTCTACTAAAAAAAAATAATTTTTTTATTAATTGACTTTTTAGCAAATTTCTCTTCATAATTCTTGTAGGAAATTGAACGCTCTACAAAAAAGGCCTTAAACACTTTTCGTTTATCTAACCGTTGAATAGATATTTGAGGTCCAAAAATCGAGAAAATCTTTAAAAATTCGTTTTTTGTTCCTAATTTTGTAACAAATTGAAAAATTATAATGATCAAACGCGCAAGACATATTCTTGTTGGAAATTGATTGCTCCACAAAAAAGGTCTTGTTAACTTTTTTCATTAATCTAACCATTCTAAAGATATTCGAGGTCAAATTTAAAAAAAAATTTAAAAACATTTTATATTTTTAAAAAATTTCTAATTCACTGAAACTTCATTATTTTCAAATTAACAAGATATATTCTTGTAGGGGCTTAAACGTTCTACAAAAAATTCCTCGGAATGAAATTGATTGCTTTAACCGTTTAGAAGATATTCGTATCCAAATCGCAATGCATACGGGTCATAAGAAAACTATTGAAATCAGTGAGCATTGGTTTGGATACGAATATCTTCTAAACGGTTAAAGCAATCAATTTCATTCCGAGGAATTTTTTGTAGAACGTTTAAGCCCCTACAAGAATATATCTTGCTAATTTGAAAATAATGAAGTTTCAGTGAATTAGAAATTTTTTAAAAATATAAAATGTTTTTATATTTTTTTTTAACTTTGACCTCGAATATCTTTAGAATGGTTAGATTAATGAAAAAAGTTAACAAGACCTTTTTTGTGGAGCAATCAATTTCCAACAAGAATATGTCTTGCGCGTTTGATCATTATAATTTTTCAATTTGTTACAAAATTAGGAACAAAAAACGAATTTTTAAAGATTTTCTCGATTTTTGGACCTCAAATATCTATTCAACGGTTAGATAAACGAAAAGTGTTTAAGGCCTTTTTTGTAGAGCGTTCAATTTCCTACAAGAATTATGAAGAGAAATTTGCTAAAAAGTCAATTAATAAAAAAATTATTTTTTTTTAGTAGAAGCTTGATGTAAAAATGGAAAATTGCAAAGCGGAGGACCTTCCCATTAATATAAAGAGCTCATATTTGGTGTGTATATTCTAGAGGGGTCTAGCAATCGATTTTTCGGAGTACCAATTCAAAAAAAAGAATTTCGATTTTTTTGACCCACCCTAACTTATATATGACTTATGACATTCAAAACACAAGAGAAACAAACAAATAATAACAAAAAAATAAGAAGAAGAAAAAAAGATAACAGAGAGACAAACGACAAAGGCTGGAAATAAAACAGGGCGCTTTCACATGAAATGGCACAACTATACTAAAAGTGTAGACATACACTAAGCTCTAAGCTATACTCTCACTGTTTTTGTAACTATGTTCATAGAGACACGTAGAGGAAACATCCTTGCCACATGACATTCTTGTTTGACATTGTGTCACATTATTAGGGTGACCAACTTTTCTATATTTTAAGCCCAAAGTAATTTTGAATTAAAAAAAACCTAATATTTTTAAGTGAAATTGGTAAAAAAGAGGATTACAGAATTTTGAATTTGGAAAGAATAACTTGTAAGTTCCATATTCAAGGGTCGAAGGATTTTTGGCAAATTTTATTTCGGAGTTCAGAATACCTATTGAAAAAAAAAAAACATTAATTTTAAAGCCTACGCAAATTCAAAAAACTGAATTTAAAAAAAAACACTTTAAGTAGGTACAAATTTAGTACAAATTAAGTACAAATTAAGTACGAATTAAGTACAAATTTAGTACTAATTTATACAAATTTAGTACACATTTAGTACAAATTTTGTTAAAAGTAGTACACATTTAGTACAAATTTAGAACAAATTTTGTACAAGTTTAGAACAAATTAAGTACAACTTCAGTGAAAATTTAGTACAAATTCAGTGAAAATGTAGTACAAATTCAGTACAAATTTAGTACAAGTTAAGAACAAATTAAGTACAAATTTAGTAGAAATTTAGTACAAATTCAGTGAAAATTTAGTACAAATTTAGTGAAAATTTAGTACAAATTTAGTGAAAATTTAGTGCAAATTCAGTGAAAATTTAGTACAAATTTATTAACCCCTCACACATTTCATAATCTTCTTCCTAGCTTTTAAAAACACGGTAACCTTATCCCTAACTCTCATACAAATATTTATACATTGCAATGCCAAGTAGAGCACTTTCCTTTCTCTACAAAAAAAAAAATAAACTGTGGGGTCGTTTTTTTTTTGCTGTATCCTTGTTTCTATGAAATATTCCCTTTTTATGTCATGTCAACTTGATGACACTTCCTCTTATAATAATATGTGTACCCTCTTCCTTCTCTCTTCTTCAACTCTCCCACAATATTATTAATCGCATTCACTATGTATATACTGTGCTCCACTTAGACATAACAAAGTACGTTTTGTTTGTTGAAGGCAGGAAAGAAAGAAAAAATGCAAAAAAAAAATGATTGCAAGCAAAATGAAAACGTGTAGGTATATCTGAGATAAAATATGACAGAAAAGACCGAGAAAAGGATTATAATAAGAAAAAGTTGCATCTAAAGGTATTAACCGACTGCTATTATGTTATAGCAAGTGCTTTATAGAGACCATCATAGGTGTAATTACATCGACCACACATACTTTATCCAGTAGCCAGTACTTGAATTCACTGTTGCACAGTGGGGAGAAGTGACATTTTTTTAAAAACAAATTTTGAAATGTTATTTTATTTTTATTTTTTCACATGATTTCACTAGTTATAAACACCAAATTTGAGTCTTCGGAAATATATTTCTTTCCACCGAATTATCAAGTTCTCTCTAAAAATAAAGTATGTACGTTTTCCCAATAGTTAAACATTCCCCCATTCATGGTGAACTGTCTAGTAGCCAAAGGAAAGGATAAGGTAGTTTTAACATTGCGGAAAACACTATAACGAAGGGCAAACACAAAAAGGAATTGGGAATTAGAACACAAAAAAAGTAAGTTACTTCAAAAAAAAATTTGAAAACTGAGCAACATAAACTAAAAATATGTATTTCTTAGCTTGGACATACAAAAATGGCACGGTACTGTAGGATGTAGGTTCAAATGCTTAAACAAAAAAAATTAAAAAAATTTTAAATATTAAAAAAAAAAATAATTTTTTTTTGTATTTTTTATTTGAAATGTACAATACCCTTTGAGGTGATACAAATTCATTCTCAAAAATATTGCATAAATTCAGTTGAGTCGTTTCTTACTCTATTAAGAAGAAAAAAAATTAAATTGCGAAAATGGAAGTACAATTAAAAATTAACTAGGTACTTACATACTGTTTTACCGAAAACTTCTCACAAAAATTCATTTCTTCAAGTTTTTTTTACTTGAAATACTATTCTTGTTCTTTTACAAATATAAAAATTTATTTCTTTATATCGATTTTCTGTCAATTACCTGAAACGAAAATAAAAAAAATGTATATTAGTTTTAGTTTTTTTTAGAAAATTAAGTTTTTATGTTATAAGTCAATTTTTAGAGAAATAAAAATCATGATTGATAGAAAAGTTGCACCAAAAGTCAAACAAAATGCATCTTCTCTTTTTTATGCTTCTTACTTATTCCAAATATTCAATTTTCTCTAAATTCGAATGCATTTTGTTCCAAAAAATGTATTTCTATAAACTAACAAAAAAAATATTTTAGACCTTTAAGCTTCCTAATATTAAAAACGGAACACGATTTACTAAGAATTTTAAGGATTTACTAACAAAAATCCAATTTTTTTGGATTGAAAATGATTGCTTTACTATTAATTAGATTTGCTATTCTGATTTCAACTATTTTAAGCTTTTAAAGGGCATCTTATTTTATCAAAAATAGAATGAATAAATAACATTTAGGTCAAAAGGGACAAGTTTTCACAGTTCTTTTTTATGCGTAAAATATTTTTATTGAATAATAAAATATTGCAGACAAATTGTTTTTATTTTTTCATTTGTAAAGTATTCATTTAACCTATAATTGACAGCTTATATTTTTTGGCAACTTTGAAACTTAAAGAAAATCATTTTAGTGTGTGGATTTAGATGAGAATATTTTCAGTGAAATGTCCAATTCAAAAACATTTAATCAAAATTCAAAATAAATTACACTGGTCTGCTAAAAATTCTTCCTTTTAATGAAATCTAAAAGATTTTTGTGTGCTGATCCCGAATCCGAAGTGAACATTGGCCTACGTCACGCTTTTGGAATATTCCCGTTAGAAAATCTGGAAAACCCATTTTTTTGCTGTTTTCGAAGCAATATTTTGGCGTAATGTAAACTTTTTCAACTAAACTAGTCACGGTTTATAAAAGAACTTATTTTTTTCTTTCAAATTCAGTTTCAATCTCCTCAATATCTCTTTTCTTATTTGAGATATCTAAATTTAAGTACCTAAGTTAAGCAGGTTTGCCATATCTTACCATAAAGAAACTGATCATTAAAAATTCATATTTCTTTCTCCTAAGAACAAAGGTATACTTTTCTAATAGATTTTAGTATGCTGATTTTGAATCCGACTTCAAAAAATTTCGATCAGCTCCTGTTTTTTTAAAATAGGTATAGTAGTTTTATTGAGATTTTTTAACCAAAAACTTGATTTTGTGATTCTCTAACGTGTATATCTCAAAATCCTGACGTGCTAGATCTTTTTGACTTCGGATTCGAACTCAGCACATCAAAAACCATAAGAAAAGTATACTTTTGTTCCTAGGAGAGACAAATTTTAAGATTTAGAAGGCAGTGTATCGAATAATTTATCACAGATAAGATATTTCAAAATAGAAAAATATTATATAAAATTACAAAAAAAAAAATGGTACGTGCTAGAATTTTTCTGAAACCAGATTTAGATTCAGGTAAGTCAAATCTTTCATAATTTCAAAAAATTATTTGAAGGAAAAAAAAAAGATAAATTTTGCAGACCAGTGTTATTAAAACAATAACAACCTAAACAATAAACAAAATTCGACTTAGAGGTGCACCTTGTGGTACTCTTGATAGAAACTTGTAACTTCTACAATTCCACCAAATCATACAGAAAATGACAGTATCAATGGCGTACACTGACCTTCTTCTGTCAAAAAAAATGTAAGTTTATTCTAAACAGATCTGTTTCAATTCAGTAATTCACACCAAAAGACAAAAACAAAACGAAACAAAACAAAATAAAATAAAATAAAAATCCAACAAAAAAATAAAAATTTTCTTTCCATTTGCAATTGTTTTCTACACTTTGGCATCATTCTCGAGATGCAAATCTACAACAAGCATACAATTTTTTTTATCATCAATCAGTCGTGTGGTTGTGGCTGTTGTTGTGCAGTGCAATTTTGCAATAACACAACAAAATTTCAATATTTATTTTCATTTTCCCTTTAGGCAAAAAAAATCCCCTTTTGTGTGTGTAGTAATTCATGTAGGGTGTAGACATTTAGTTTTTGTTCAGTTTCTAAATTATTTTCGAGAGACAAAATGAAAACGACCCCGACATCTAACTTGACTTGATATATCTATATCTTTTTCTCTGTATACTACAAACAGATTGTAACTTTGTTATCTTTTGCTTTCGGGTTATATTATTCATTGGGAATAATAAAAGATATAACTCTCGTTCTGTTCTACAATTGCAAATCTATTTTTAAAAATTAGACACATCTATACTGTATAGAATATAGATATAAAAGGCAGATAAATGTATCTTTATGTATGAAGAAGAATAAATGTAAACAAAAGATTCACAAGAGTTCAGATGCATTCGAGCATTTCACTTTCAATCGATCGATGTCGTTGTTTTGGTTTTTTTTTTTGCAACTTTTAAAATTTGCATATGGCATCATTTTGTATATATATAGGAAAGTACCCAGTTCAACATTAGGGAATTCAAATTACGTGATGTAGCTTCTGGATGCAGAGGGTCAGTTAATGCAGTGTTGCCATGTGAGTATAGATTCTATTGAATTTTTGCAACTTTTTAAATTCCAGCAAAGAATCCAAATTATAATTTTGAATTCCAATTTGTTTACCGGATTAAGGCAAGAAGTACATACATATGTAATACGATTCCAAATATGGAATCAAATTAAATACTAAACGTTTGTATCATTCAAAACGGATAAATCCACGAAATTAGCGGAAAATACCCCTAAATTATTAAACTTCGTGAACCAAACGGGTCCAATTTGTTGGTCCATGCTTTTCCGTCAAAAATTTTCATTGGTCCACCTTTCTAAAGATTTTAGAGATCTTTTTATATAGAATGTCTTAAAAAAAGAATATCTTCTAAAACCCTCGAATTTAGACTTAAACATACCTATAATAATACCAAAAATTTGGACAAAAAAATTGAAAATCCCCCGAATTTTTTTTTTTTTTAATTTAAACTTCTCGTTTATCCTCATAGAGTGCTTGATACATACAAAAAATCAAAGTTTGTTGATCCTCCGTTTGCACTGAAAAATTTAAAATCACCGAAAGTACCGAAAAATTATTTTGTTTTTTTGTTTTTTGTTTTTTAAATTCAAACTGCAATTGTTGTGAATGTTTCATGGTACCAAAAATGACGGTTTCATTTATGATTAAAAAAAATCGCATTGAAAAATTAAATTACTTTTTGGTTTTCAGAATGTTAGGTTTCCTGTTTTTAGATTTTCGAAAATTGGTAATTGGGGATTTTGAATTTCAGTATAAACTATATTTTTAAATAAGTTTATTTTTTAAATAAATGTGTGTAGTGGTCTAAATTTTTGTGGACTTTAAAGAGTCAAGGAAGGATAAATTTTTTCAAATTTTAAGATTTTGACTTTTCGATATTTTGCAAATTTTGAAGTAATAAGCTTTCTGAGATATTGAGTTTTTGGGAGCCTTGATTTCAAAAACTGTATTGAAATCTCGTTTAAAATCCGTTATAAGATCGAAAATATTCTATTATCTGTTATGAATTATTTAATTTTTGTTGTTAACATTTTGGGATTAAGGATTCTTTTTTCAGTTCATATCCGTCACGAATTTTCGTTCTTTCGTTATCGAAGTTCGATGTCAGTATATACGATTTACAGGGTATTTTAGTGTAATTTTTTTTTTAAGGTTTCTGAATAAGATTTTCGGAAAATTGGTTTAGGAGTTTCGTAGTTTTAGGTTTTTCGATTGTATTCATTTTCCTTAACCTACTAAGTGAAATCGAGTTTGGATTTTCAGGATATTGAGTTTTTGAAATATTCGATTTTCGGGGTAGGTACTGAATTTTTGTGACAAGAAATTTTAGCAATTTTTTTTTATTTTATGTATCATCCTCTGTGAAGTTTTTCGGGATTTAGAATTGTGAGATTTACAATTTTGCCCTTTTTTTGATATTGTCTTTTCGAGGTATTTTAGTTTCGGGAGGGAAGAATTTCTATTGTATGAACTTTTTATTTATTTACTACTGTTTTAGGGAATTTGGAATTTATTAGTTTTAAATGGTTTAAAAAATTCAAAAAAACAAAAAATTCGCTTGTTAGACTTTTGATTTAAACATTTTAAGGTTTTGAGCTTTCCTAGATATTTGGAATAATTTGATAGTAAATATTTGAGAATTCTAAAAATGTGGATTTCGGAATAAATATTTTGCTGGATATTAATTCATTAGGTATTATTATTATTTTTTTTTTTTTTTTTTGAAATCCTACAAATAATCAAAATGTCTTCGTTATACCCCTTGAACAAGGCTTAAGTCGGATTTTGAATTTTTGTTTAGCGATTTTCGACTTGAAGATATTGCGGTTTTGCAAATATTCTCGTTTTTTATAGCATTTGTTAGTATTTTAATTTTAAATTTTTGTTTTATGGCAACACTTTTAAAAATAATGGATATGATATTGAAGAGAAACCAGCAGTTGCTTTGGACAAACATGCAACACACACACACAAAAAAAATAAACAAAACTCCGAATTAAATGAGATTCTTTGTCTTCCTGGGCACCACCAACCAACATCGGGGTTTATTGACTCAGTCATTGCATTTGTTTACTTCTCTCATTCCAAGTGTAAGTGTGTCCATCTGTCTGTCTGAGGTCTAGCTCTAAAGTAGTCACTATAACTCCCTGATGTGAATCCTTCCACCTTCCACCTTGCCCTTCCCTTTTTTTTTTAAAGTACATCTATAAAAATAGATGACGATGACAACAACGACAACGAATGGGGTTTTATCTTAAATGAAGAATCTTACATAATTTGCTGGAGTAATAAAATATCAACTTTTTTTTTTTTTTGTTTTTAAATTTTTTGCAAAAAATAATGTTGCATCCGTTTTTAAGAGAAGTAGGAATGTATCTGATGAACATGCGAGTTTGTGTGTTGTGTTGAACGAATGCAATCATTCAACCAGGGTGGCATGCATCAATGGCTTTAGTGTTCCTGTGGGATGATGATGATAAGAACACAAGTAAACTGAATTTATACAGAGGCTTTTTAGGATTTCACAAAACACAAAAACAAATATACACATAAGGCATCGAGAGAGGATGTTTTTGTCGAGAGCTTTTGTTTTAGAGTGTTTGTTTTCTTTTATAACCAAGTGCTTGCGCTACAATGTTTTTGGAATTTCATATGTTGTCTTTACTTGGTGTTTGTTGTGCCTAAAAAGCATTCATCAATGTTATAGACCAGTGAATTTAGTTTTATGCAGTAAGAAACAATTGAGTTTTTAGCAAGGATATCACAATAAAAGTGTTTAGTTCGAATTGCAATAGTATTGATATTCATTACTGAAAAATGGGTATTTCTGTAGTTACGGGTGTGACATAAAACCTTATTATTCACTAAAAAAAAATCTTCAACATCGAAGAAGTTATGTTTTTCACATTTGAAATGATTAAAGTGTTTACAAATGTGGTACCTACATATATCTTGCAGCGTCACAATTTCGCAAGTTTTGTAGGATGTTAGGGAAGGGGTGTAATTTTCTAATTGCACTCCCGTTACTTTTTCAACAATTGTGACATGATTTTAATAAATTAATTTTTAAGACAAATACTAAAACATAACAATATTAGTTGTTTAAGTTTAATAATAATAATTTTTTTAATGTACCTATGTCTTCAAACTTATATACAGGGTGTCCCAAAAGTAATGGATCAAACGAAATATGCTGATAGGCCAACTTAAGGGCTCTCAGAATTTGGTAACTTGTTCATCCCAAATCTTTACGGTTTTCGATTTAATGCAGTTTTTTGTGAAATTTCGAAAATCCCCGACTTTGCATCAGTATTTTGCTTCCTCCGCTCATAATTGATTTTTGTTTTTTACAATTCTTCCACTAAAACATTGCCAAATAATAAGAAATAATTAATTAATCAAAATATTTTTTATTTCATACGCCATTTTGTTGCAAATTATTTAACAGTTCCATGTTTTATAAAAACTCAATTTCTTACTTTTATTTCAGAGCAGCATCCCGAAAAAAATTTGTATGGTGTGATACTGGTTTATTATTTAAAAACTTGCCGTGTTATTGCAGTTTTCAAAAATGTATAAAAATTTCAAAAGTTGAAATTAGAACGAAAGATATTACAATTTAAATGCAACAAAACAGGGCTTCTCGGAGAAAAATAACAAACAAAAATCGAGACTTTTATTCAAAAAGAAATAAACAAACAACAGTCGAGAAAATGTTTTTGGTCAGGGGAAAAAAGAAAAACAAATCAGAAGCTTCCAAGTCACTGAAAAAGAAGCGAGTGTTTATTGCGTGACCGCTGATGAGTTACTGCATTTGTGATACGATTTTTTTTTTTATAATTGTTATTCTTATACAGAGTTTTTACGCTAACATTTTCTGTTTCATTTTCAATTAATTTCATGTATACAACTGCGTTACTACTCCACCGCGTTACCATCAAGAATAAAAACAACATTTTGTAGTTTTCGATGGCTCTGTGTATAAACTGTCATAAATTTAGGAACATCATTCAAAACATCGATGCAAATGTTATAGTATTTTAGGCTAAACTGTTTTTTTATTTTTTTCAAAAATCAATGCATTAGACATCAAAAAGGATTTTGTTACGTAATGGATGTAAAAAATAGCTTTTCTCTAAAATTGGTTAAAAATTGACGAAGTTAGAATTTTTTTGCAACACCCAAGTCAAACCAAAATGGTACTTTTTGAACTATATATTAATTTTAAATGTTTGAAAACAATATTCATTAAAGAAGGTTAATACATATTTTGATTTTTGAATGTACTGCAAATTTGACTTAATTATTATTATTAAAATTTACAGATTTTTGAGACGCCATTTGAACTAGGTACTGAAGACCGTTTCGGTTTTTAAAAATATCTCCTGAACGAAAGATTTTTTCTAATTTTTTTGAAAGAAGTAAATTTGAACATTTTATAAAGATTTTACTTGGTGCAGGTTTTCCCAAATTTCATAAAATCTAAGAGTTTTCTGGCAAAATTAATTAAATTTTTTGTTCATTATTGTTTTCATCATAAGAAAAAATTTAAAAATCCCTATGTTTATAATACATTTATCAAAGAAAATCGGCCCAAAGTCAAAAATAATCATGGGTAAGAAAAAATGAATACCGTTAAAACTTAATATCTAAGCAATTAAAAAAGACATTAAGATTTTTTAAATGCAGTTACAAAAAATAGCATTTCTTCTAAAAACCAAGACACTAGTGAAGTTTCTATCATTAGTAGGTATAAATAAAGAAATTAACATTAACATGAGTAAAGGCATACCAAAGTAAGCGATTTCTTTAATCATCGCTAAAGGGTATCAACTTTGCAGATAGAGAGCTGCTGTAGAACAATTTTTTTCTTAGAATATACCCATGAATCATCCCCTAAAATGTTCTTATCTCATTACGGGACACCCTGTATTAAGACAAACTTTTTTATGTTGTAAAAGAAGCGGCGAATATTTTGTTTGTCTTACAATTAAAATAATTATTATTTTGAAATATTTTTCCTTCCAAAGTTTAAATAATTACGAAATTTTACTTTTGGATTAGGAAACTCTATGTAAATTTTGTACAATTATGGTAAGAATTTTAAAGGAAAATAGTAAATTGATTGAACCACTACCACACCTGTCAGAAGGCAACTCCCCTAAGCAAGCTAATATGCCTCGCAGTATTTTAAATAAAAACAAGAGAATTAAAAACTATTGGACGCCAATATCAGTATTTGAAGTCATAGGAATTATAATGATGCGCAAAACAATAATTTTACCCATATCTAATCACAAATGCTTCTAAGCCTGAAACAAGGAAAAAAAATCTTCACTCGTATTAACATTTAAATTTATGCAAATTCTCGATACATTTACGCAGAGTAACTTACATTCAAAAGCATCAATTCCCAATCTTGCCATCAATCTGTCAAATCCTGTTTGAGTCCAAACAATACTTCTATCAACCCAACTACCATATAGGTATACTGAACATTGGGGTTGGTTAACCTATTCAATGTCTATATACATATTCATCTTATGCAATTGTTGTCCATCAAATTGCCTTCATTAGACACGCAAACAAGCAGCAGCCGATACTCTTAACTCGTATACTACCAAATCCAGGAAGCAAAAGAAATAAAAACAACAACAAAAACAAGAAAATTAAAAAAAAAAACTAAAGCTAAACCGGAAAATTCAGTTCGTTCACTTGATCCCAGTTGTAGCTAGCTCCCTGAAATTTAAACTCTCTCAAAACACTATACAACTCTAACATTCGTAATATGGATGGATGTGTCTATACTTAAAAAAAAAAAAAAAGATACAAGTTGGTAGTAGTCAATTATCAATGCAAAGCCACAACCGTCATTATCATCATCATCATCCTCATCATCGTCATCGTCGTCCACATCCATCTCATAGTCGTCGTCATCGTCAAGCATCGTTCGCATCAATGTCCGATCCAAATCTATCGACACAATACGGACAGATTGCCTGTCGGCTATTAAAACGGTTTCCCCGTCAATCAGGCATCTCTCATCGACTCTATCGAAGTTGTGCCTGCTCGATATTCCATACGAATAACAATCCAATCTATATCCAAACCAGAAATCCGATGCGAAGTCTTCGCACACACAATTGGCCAGATGTCGATCTTTGGTGGTGGAAGAGAAAAGCTAATAAGTTGCACCTTGGCAAATCGATCACAGCAAGTTGTTGTATTATAGTCTTTTCCTGTTTCGTAGAAATGACGTTTCCCAGTATACTAATGTCAGAAAAAGCAACGCACTCTTCTTCATCAAGAGAAATTCTGAGGCTATATGCGATGATGAAGATGATGATGATTCTCATAAAATTATAAATCAGGACACATACACATCTCACATAGAGAGCATTTTTCGTTTTGATTTCTAGTTGCTGCGTTGCGTCGTCGATTTGATGTATTTTACTTGCGATTTACACGGAGCATGTCACTATTTGGTCGTGTCACGTTTTTTTGAGTAAATTAACAAATGTACCGCACTGTCAGTGGTTGCTGGACTGGCGCATATAGTTGTACTATGTACCGCCATATCATTTATCCATCCAAACCACATCCACTTTAATTACCTGTTTCAGTCGTAGCGTTGGTCGTTCGTCAGTCGTGTTTTTTTTTTGTCGACAATGTTGTTGGAGGTGAAAACATTGCCACAGGGAAAAGACTTATGTTAGCCGGGAGAGCGTGTTGTTGCAGATGCGCGATATACTTATGCTCAAAAGAACCATATGTTTAAATGCCTGCCTCCTCACACAAGTGTCATTAAAATGTTGTTTGTCTTGTTCTTCTTTCGAATTGACACAAAATTATATTTCGAGCTTAACGGTGTTTTAAGTAATATGACGGATGTTAGACATTTCTGAGAAAAGCTGGAATTATAAAAAAAAAAAAGAGTTACATAACTCATTTTAAAGTTGTTTGACCCCTGGCCACTTGATTCCGCTCATGGGAAATTAGATGTCTTTATGTCAAAAATGACAGAAGATTCAATAAAAAAAAGTGACAAGTTGATTACAAAATAAAAAAAAAAAAAACAGGGATGTTATATGCCAAACTTGTTAGAAATGTGGGAAATGTGTAGTAGTAGATTGATTGAGAAAGTTGTTTGACATTAGACGTTTAACTAAAAATCAACAACCTTGAAAAATCTCTGCGGGGTAAATCAATAAAAAAAAAAAAAAAACAACCTTAAATGAAAGCTATTAAAAGTCATCAACACTGTCTTGTCTTTCAATCATCAAAACGTTAACTGACATTCATCTCTTTCTTCTTGATGGATTTGAAAGTGTGAAGAAAATTTATATAGCAAATGCGCGCGAAATTACCTATGCGAAGAAAGTAAAATTGTTTTTTTAATTTCAAGTGAATAAACTTTTGATTGAAATTTTATTTATTGTTTTCTTTCAAAAAGCAATTTGTTGTTATTTGATTTGTTATGACATGACTTTGAATAATAAAACACACACGCAATACAAATATGATTTTCTTTTATCAAAGTTATGTCTTTTGTTTTTCTTTGTGAAGCATTTTACGGGGATCTTTCAACTGACGTTTTGTTCACCGTTCGTAATGTTATAATAATTGCTATTTACGCTTTTCGCAACGAGAGTTAGAGAGATAGAGAGTCAAGTTGTTTTCAGGCTTACGGTTACGGTTTTTCGAATATCATTAATCCGAAAAAATGCAGTCCAAATAAACATTTGAAATGGAAAAAATTTAATCGTAAGGTTTTTTTTTTTGTCATAGAACGGTTAAGGGGTCACTCGAGCTTAAAAAGCAGTTTTTTTTTTTTCAAGAAAATCAAAATTGACATATAGTCGCCATATTGGATTTAACGAAAATCAATTTTTAGTGAATATCTCGGCTATTTTTGATTTTTGACAAAAATAGTCAGCCAAAACTTGTAGGAAATTTTATATTCTAAGATAATCGCAAAACATGGGTATGATTTAATATGTTTTTGGGATTGCGAAATTTAGCTGTGATATAAGTTTTTGAAAATTCCTGATATTTTATAAACAAAATGCACTTTCTTTAAACCTGTTAGTTTTATTATCTTCTTTGTTGCCAATTTTAAATAATTACTTCAATAAAATTAATAATTCACATCCTTAAACAATATTTATTTTCAAGTGTAAAAATCTTGATGACAAAAGTCCTTTTCATGTGGTTACTCTGGAGAACAGATTATTATAAATAACTTTTCCTATAAATGATAAAAGTCCTCGAAAATGTATAAAAGAGAAATATGTATAGGGAAAAAAAAGCGAATCGCGAAAAAAAGAAAGGATTAAAAATATTTTCATCTGAAAAAGTTTAAGATTAAAGACACACACATGCATAAGTAGGTTTATGTAGTTGAATTGTGGGGAAAATCCTTTTGTTTTTAAATGAAATAAATCACTGACACTACAAAAAAAAGAGTAAGCTATCCTTTTGTATAAACTTGTTAATAATAACGAAGTTCAGTTCATCTCTTTTTGCCAGAAGGAAAAACACAACTTTTATTTATGTTCAATCATTGGCCTTATAAAAAAAGCATCAATTATGGTAGATTTTTTTTTTTTTTTTTGTACACAACAAAAAAATTACTCACAGCCTTTCTTTCTTTGAGAATTAATGAGCATTATTTGTCATTAAAGAATTTTTAATAATTTTTCAATATGAATGAGAAATGTATATTTTGATTATATTGAACTTACGCAGTTTCGACTAATAAAAAAAAACGTAAAGGATTGCAGATTAATTTGCGTGGAAGTCTTTGTGAGGAAAAGAAAATTAATTTAAGCATAGAAAATTTTGAGTACAGATTTTTTTTTAACTTTTGTAATAGTAATCATTTAACATCTGGTGCATTAATTTTGGGAACGTTACCAAACATTGGTCAAAAGACCAAAACCCAAAAAAAAAAAAAGACTTTTGTACAATTTTTAATTAAGGGGTAATAACACCTTGTAAACCATGAAATCGAGCGTCATATTCATACTATATTATAAATGCGTTGATTTTTTTTTTTTTCACCATTCACATAATCACTGGCTCTATATGGGAAAAAAATAAAAAACTCCAAACTCAATGGTATATGATAGGTATAGGTGAAGCGGTTTGCACTAAGAAAGGTTTTTACTCAAATCGCACATTTAATAGGGTAAAACGGGGTAAAATGGCAAAATGAAAAAATTATCTAAAATCTAAATGCGATGTCGTAGAGAGTTGATTTTTTTTGCAATAGATAGATAATCATTTTTTATGTTAATGGACTTTTGGTAAAAAATTTTTAAAAATCTAAATCGGTAAGAAATCGTTAGGTTTTGAAAAGCTTATCAATTTGGGGCAAGTTGAGAAAGGGGTGATTACGAGAGAGGGGAATTTTTCTGGGAAAATCTGAGTACACCAATGGATAGGTGGTGGAAAAATAGTCGAGACGTGTGTTGGGATTTTTTTTTTAAGTAACTGGTTTTTGAGATAGAGAGTTTTGAAAAACACCTATTTTTTGCGTGTTAAAATTGGGTGGGTTTTTATTTTTAGAAATATTTCCGAGTGCTCAAAAAATATGAAACTTATAGGGTGTATAGGTGGAGTATGTATGAGTGTATGTGCAAAAAATTGGAACTCTAAAATGAAATTTTCCATCAAAATCGAGATGAAGAAGTTTTTTGGAGCCAAGTTTTTTGGTCATTTTTTCCCGTTTTTAACCGTTTTTTATTTTTATCTTTTTTTGTTTAACTCATAAATATATGAAATTTATAGGGTTGATAGATTGTTGTTAGGACTATATGTGTACAAAATTTCAATCAATTTCGTACACACAATTTTGAGATAACGGTAAAATAAAATTTTGGAATTCAACAGGTTATAACTTTTGATCTAGAGCAGATAGAAATTTGATTAAACTTTTATGAGCATCCTGATACAATTACCTTTCATTTGGTATATCACACATAACGGTAGACTAACTACAAGCTACACAATGTTAAATCAAGAAACTTGCGAAAACACTCAAAACACCAGTGGAGATCTGTTGATCATGAACAGTCACCAGTGTAGGAAGTACCGTAATCTCAGTCTGGAAATTCCACATGGTTGACTTTAAAAAAGTCTAACTTTTCTTGTAGGCAACTTGGAAATAAGATTGAACCGTCATGTGAAATTTTATAGGTTGCCATCGAAAAAAATTGATTTAATAGAATGAGAAGAAAAAAATAAATGTTTTTTTTGCTTTTTTTGATGAAAATACATTGAGTTCAAAAAATTCTAGCTCTTTTTGTAGATGTCTCATAGACCTGATATATATATATATTTTAAGGTAAGACAACAAGCTTTCAGATGGTGTAAAATTTTTAATAGGTTGTCAATAAAAAAAATTGAATAAATGACGTGTGAAAATAAATTTATACGTTTTTTTTGCTTTTTTTGATGAAAATGATTGTTTTCAATAAATTATTTTTATACTTTTTGAGCATTCTTAAAATTTGAATATAGCTTTATTCTTTAGGAAATTTTATAAGCTTTTTAATGGTATAATTTTTTTTCTAAGCTTTTCATATTAAAAAATCGATATATTGATAAAAGAAAAGAAAAAAAGTGTTTTTTTGGCTTTTTTTGTAAAATTTGATTGACTTTAAAAAATTATTACTTTTTTTCTACAAAACTTACAGATATAAATTAAATCTCAATTTTTAGCTTATGTAACAAGCTATAACATGGTGCTATTATTTTATTAGTTTTTAAACAAAAAAGTTGTAAAAAAAAATTACATAATAATATTTTTTTGTTTTTTTTTTTCAAGAAATAAGAAAATTTAAAATATTACAATCTACCTACACATGATTTGTCACAGTTTCTTTGATACTTGCTTGATTTATCTGATTGAGGTATCAATGGAAAGGTAATATCACATATAAAATTAAAAAAATAAAATCTTACAAAATTCTTAAAAAAATAAAGCAATAATGGGTTATATAGAAAAAACAGACTAAGTACTACATTTTTTACCGCTTTGATTACTTCTCTTATGCATTAATTATATATCTAATTTACTATTTTTCTACACAAACGTATGCTTAATTTGACTTATCAACTTTACTGTATGTCAATTACAAGCGTCTTGAAAAATAATTGAAATATGCTTATACGCAATTCTAAGCAAAATTCAAGGTATTTGGTAGGAAAAAATTCATATTCTAAAAACTCTGATTTGATTTCAGAAATCCACTTATTACTTCGGTATTTTTATTTTTAAATCACAATAAATGGGTTCTCAAATAAATCATGATATTTAAGGGTCATTGTATTATTTTGATCAAATAATAATACTGAAAATTACCACAATTTTTTAAGGTTTTATTTGAAAAATAAAATGTTTTTCTCTTACTTATTATGACGAGCTGCATTAAAAGTTTTTATTTTCATTTAAAATAGTACTCAGAATGTTCATTAATATTGTCCAATATAGTAGACTAACTAAAGCTCCAAAAGTGTCAATATATGAAATAAGAAATTATTTAAAAATTTTAATATGTCCTTTTAAAAACTTTTTCGTAATATAAATTGCATTTATTTTTCAAATTTTTTTAGCCACATTTTTTAAGATTTGAAATTATAAAAGGAAATGTCAATATGTATTACAGTTTATGAAAAAAATTAAAAAGTATTTCATTTTCAAAGAACTTTTTTAATAGAAGTTTTTAATTAGCTAATTTTTTTTAAGTTCAACATTTAAATATAAAGTTATTTTTTCACCATTCAATAGCCCTTATTGTTGAAAGTAAAATAGCAAAAGTTTAAAGTTCTTATTTGCCAAAGTCTTTGAGAAAATCAATTATTTTAATGCAAAAATTCTGTTTTTATCAAAAAATCCAATGAAAATGAATTAATTTTTAATTTTTTTTTTCAAATCTGTAATAAATATTACCTTTTCCTCTTCAGAATTCATCTGATAATATCTATGGCCAAAATTTTTTTCAAAATAAATTCAAATATTACTAGGAAAAAGTTTGAAAAAAAAGCCATTTAAAAATTTTTAGTAAGGTTTTTTTTTTACAAAACTATGAGTTGAGGACCAATTTTTCAAAAAGTCTTGATTATATAGTGAATTTAAATTTATATAGATAGAAATGAGATTCTGGTTTTTTAAAAAAGTGTATGCAAATATTGTAGGTGCTGCCGTTGGGTTTAAAATATTTTGTTTGCATTTGAAGTCAGTTCATGAGAAAATTAAAGCTAGTCTTTTACTACCATATATTTGTTTTCCTTAAATTACGTAGAGAATCTTTAGTATCATTTATCTTATGAAATTTAAGCAAAAAAAATGGTTTTGTTAAAAAAAATTTAATTTCATCGGCAATTTTTAAACTATAGACTTTAAAGTATTTGATTGCCGACGTTTAAAAAAAAAAAAGATCATCAAAATCAGATCTGTTCGGCCGGGTTTTCTAATAATTAATTATTGCTTTATAATGTCTATGAGCTTCAAATTAATTTTTCAAATATCATAAAATTTAAAATTTTATAGGTAAATCTATGAAAAAGTTGAAATATTGTAAAACACCAGCACATTTTTGCTCACAGTTTCCTTAATAATTGCTGGATTTGTATATCAATAGAAATGCAATATGATGTATAAAATTTAAAAAAAAATAAAAACCTTGAAAATTTTTGAAAAACTAAAGCAAGAAAGTCTTCAATTCCAAAAACTGACTAAATATTACACTTTTAACTGTTATGATTACTTTTTTTTCGCAAACTTGATAAATTAAAAATGTATCCATATCAAACATTATTGTGCGTCAATTACAAGCTTCATGAAAAATAATTGAATTATCCTTATCTGTAAAGCAAAATTCAAGGCTTTTAGTCATAAAATGAATTAATTTTTGAACTCTGGATTAATCTTAAAAAACAATTAATTATAAATTCGGAAATTAATTTTTGATCATTATAAATACGATTTTAAATGAAAGATAACATTCAAAGCTTATTAGGGAAAGTGGGGGAAAGGCCGCCTGGCTTTTCAGTGTTTAATTGTCTTAAAACCAATAGAAAACTTCTTCTAATTAAAATAAAGGGGCATTAATAGTCGTCTTAAGACCCCGGTTTATCTTAGACTTGGGTTTATAAAATGTTATTTAAAAACTCCAGTCTTTTTTAGTAATAACTTAGACAGCGTCAATGAATATGGCCCATAGTCTTTTTTCATTAAGTTTATTATTTTTTTTAGAAACTCTCAAAATTAATAAAAAACACTGAAAAGAAGATAATACGTTTTGAAAAAACATAAAAAAAACTTTCCCCACATGAGGGTAAGACCGCCCTATCAAATTTTGTTGGTAGACAAATTGTTTCTTTTGTTTTAGTAATAACTTAGACAGCGTCAATGAATATGGCCCATAGTCTTTTTTCATTAAGTTTATTATTTTTTTTAGAAACTCTCAAAATTAATAAAAAACACTGAAAAGAAGATAATACGATTATTTCTATCTTCGTGACCTTTTAATCAATATATTGAATCCTAGGGTTCAATATAGAAGATAATACGTTTTGAAAAAACATAAAAAAAACCTTTCTTGGCCCCACATGAGGGTAAGACCGCCCTATCAAATTTTGTTGGTAGACAAATTGTTTCTTTTGTTTTAAATGCAATCTATTTGTAATAATAACACACGTATGATAATATTTTCATTAGTTCTTCCTCCAGTCATTTATCTTTCTGGTAACTTTAACGGGTACCTTCTTTTTTCACTTTTTTGAGCTACCTATCTGATTTTAATATTTCTTTTAATTTTATCTTTACGACTTTACTTCTTTCGCAGAAAATATTTTTGAATATTTACTATCTATATAGAAAAAGAAATGCTAAAAATACTACCGATTAACATGAACGATAACATTTGATGAAAAGTCACAAAATTTACTGTCTCAATTGAACTTGCTCAAACTTACAAACGTAGTCGACCACATTGTATATATATTTCTATACTACTATCATGAAGTCGAATTTAGTATTCCTTTAAGTCACAACTATTTTGAGGTAGCGATCAGCGATCATTTCATACAAATTCTGCTTTTTTAATCTCCCACTAGAGTTTCTAAGATCGTTTGTCTCCATGATAGTACTATGGAAATATATATACAATGGTCGACCATACCAGAAGGCACTTATTTTATGTTACAAGTGTTGCCAATATTACTTTTTTTCATGCAACAAAGTGCAACGCACTTAACCCTAGATGAATTTTTAATAAAAAAGAATATTAGAAATTGCAATTGTTTTTGTAGGCATATATGAAAATATGAATATTTTCAAGCGTATTTAGCAAATATTTTCTTTTCTTTTATTAAATATTTTTTTTTTTTTGTAAAATACGCAGATTTTTAAAAATTATATTGTTTTTTAATACTTTTGAGTACTTATGACAGTTTTGTTTTTGAAGTGAAAACTTCTTTAGTATCGTAGTGATTTGAAATAAGATGAAACGAAAAAGCGACAGGAAAAATAATTTGATTATAACTTCTTTGTTTTAATAGATAGATAAATTAAATTTATACTGTAGTTAGGTAATTAAATAAACTATGACTGTGCAATTGCATTTTCATTCAATTTCTATTAATTTTCTATTAATTTCATATTCAATATCCTGAGATAATTATCATACAATCAGAAATCAATATTATGTTTTGTCAATAGAAAGCATGAGAGATAATTGAAACAGGAGATGTACCTATAATAAAATTTTGTAGATTCAAAGTTGATACTTGATCATCAAAATACATAATATTGTTTAAGTTATAATAAACTTTGCATATAAACAAACTCAAACCCACTTTACTGTTAACTCCACTAAAACTTTAACCCCACCCTAATCCCTATAGCGTGTCCAAGAAGTAGTATTATAAATGATTAAATGTATTCATGTGAACAACAACAACAACAACAACAAAAAGAAGCAACAAGCGCCAAACAACAAACAAGGACCAACAAACAACCAAACACCCCAATAACCAACCAAACAACTTAATAACAAAAAAAACAAACACCTAACAATAAACATGAAACAATGAACATCAGAGAATAAACAACAATTAACAATCGACAGACAAAAAACAAGAGGCAGCCAAACAATTAAATCATTATACAACTAAACAACAAAACACTTACAACAAACGAACAATCAAACAAACAATCAAACAAACAATCAAACAAACAATCAAACAAACAATCAAACAAACAATCAAACAAACAATCAAACAAACAATCAAACAAACAATCAAACAAACAATCAAACAAACAATCAAACAAACAATCAAACAAACAATCAAACAAACAATCAAACAAACAATCAAACAAACAATCAAACAAACAATCAAACAAACAATCAAACAAACAATCAAACAAACAATCAAACAAACAATCAAACAAACAATCAAACAAACAATCAAACAAACAATCAAACAAACAATCAATCAAACAAACTAAACAATCAAACATACAATCAAACACAATCAAACAAATAATCAAACAAACTATCAAACAAACAATCAAACAATTAAACAAATAAACAAACATACAAACAATCTAACCAACATTCAACTATATACATAAAGCACTATACATAAAACACTATATAATTCCACTCATAACCATAGCAGCGAAGCGCTATGCAACGGGCGGGTCGGCTAGTCAGCGTATAAAACAAAGAAGAAATATTATTTTCTTTTGGTGTTTGTTTAGTTTAATTAAGTATATTAATAGGTAACAGAATAGGCTAATGTTAAATTTTTTAATGATGTGAAATTTTTTAAATGGCGGTGTAGTTCAGGATGATAGTAAAATCCTGTGCTCCCATCGGGCGACCAACTAACTCCTACAGTTTTTAACATATTGGGCTGAAATTTTGTGTGGAGCCTAAAAATACTATTCTCTAGTGAAGTTCGTAGGATTTTTTTGAAATATTAATTTTTAAAGAAATGGCATTAGTTTGAAAAAATTATTTCATTCCAAAAACAAAATTCGTTGAAAAAAAGACCATAAAATCGTTAAATTTTAATATTTCAAAAAAATCCTACGTACTTCACTAGAGAATAGTATTTTTAAGCTCCACACAATCGGTTAAAAACTGTAGGAGTTAGTTGGTCGCCCGATGGGAGCACAGGATTTTACTATCATCCTGAACTACACCGCCATTTAAAAAATTTCACATCATTAAAAAATTTAACATTAGCCTATTCTGTTACCTATTAATATACTTAATTAAACTTAACAAACACCAAAAGAAAATAATATTTCTTCGTTGTTTTATACGGTGATGAAAATGACGCTCGATTTCGTGGTTTACAAGGTGTTATTACCCCTTAAGATTTCGACATTAATACATAATTGTTTTTTTTTTTTGCATTTTTTCAATACGAATTTTCTGATAAAATATTACTGGACAAGGCTATATTTTGAAAAAATTCACTTGACTTTAGTTTATTTGTAAATATTAATAAATTAAAGCACTTTAATGTCTATATATCGTCGTCGGCACAATGTCAATATTTGCATTTTTTTAACATTTTCACTTTAATGCGTCATTCACCTTGTTATCGGTCCCTCTATTCACTATGTCGACCAATCCTCCATCTGTTTCTTTTTTTTTTTGTTCTTCTTCTGAAAACTTGTGCCCACTTAGTGCAAGAACATGTTAATTGCGGACATACATACGCACTTCTTTAGCAGCAACCCAGACAGCACAAAAAAGCTGCTACTCGAAGAAGAAGACCACCAAAAATTATGTGGTTTTTGGAAAAGATGGCTTCCATTCGAAATTAACCTAAAGTCCACTTTATTTAACCCCTTGTAACCCAAGATCGTAAATTATAAAATTAATAATGACAATCGACTGGCCTTTAACTAAAATAAAGCACGTATTTTTAAAAATTCAATAAATTCGTTATTTACTTTTGATATTTAGGGAGTAAACAAATAAACAATTTATTTTTGTAAAAATTCAAATAAAAAACTATCTAATATTTATTTTTAGGCACTTTCCTAAAATACAAAAATAAAACCCCGTTGGTTTATTCAGAAAAACTATTTTTTCTGAATTTCGTAGTTTTTACACAAAATTTGCTTATTTTCAAAAAAAAGCCCAACTTTCAACATTAACTGCCAATTAAAAACTATTGATGACATTTAATAGAAATAGTACGTACTATTTCGATAAAGCAATACTTAAAGATTATTTAAGAAGCTTCAGAGTGAAAAAAATTTTAGTTTCTACAGCTTTTGTGCGATCTTTTTCGGTTTGTTACAGAAATGTCACATGGGGCACAAGGCATTCGATTTTTTCTGCCCTGTTCCTGTATTATTTTAGTTATTTTTTCTTCGTTAAAAAAGTTTTTTTTACAGAAATCAAAATATACAAAATATATTTTTCTAATGGTTTTTTGTGCCCTGAGCTCGAATCCAAATTCAAAAAAATTCTATCACATCACGTTTTTGAGATATTAACATGCAAAACATCACAAAAATATTGTTTTGGACGTCCAAAATTCAATATCTCAAAAACTTTTCACGTTAGAGCTATTCTAATGCTAAATTCAATTTGAGAAGGTCAAAGGCCATTAGAAAAGTATAATTTAGTTACTATGGAAAATTATTTCTCGCCAATATTACTGTCATTTACGGAAAAATCGATCTTAAAAATCATTTTTTTGTTTTTTTTTTTTCAATTTTTTCCAACATTTTATAAAACAAAAGTATAGTTTTTACACACAATCTTAAATAATAGGTTTTAATATAAATAATTGCATTCCAAACTTTTCAAAAATCAAAAATTTGTTCGGTAACTTTTTTGTTTGAAAAATAGGCTAAATTAAATTCGTCAAAAATAAATACATAAAAAATATAACAAAGTAAATTTTGACCAAGTTTTGTTAAAATCCAACCATTTTTGTAAAAGATAAAAATAAAAAATAAAAAAATCGCATTTTTGCATTTTTTTTAATATTTTGAGGTTATATACAAAAATGGTTAAAGTAAAAGTTGTAGACAATTTTACGATGTACAACTTTTGCTTTTAACACGATTTTGACACCCACCTCACTTTTTCGCCCACCCACCCCCTTTCCCCCAATTTGTTTGTGGGCAATTTATTTTTCCCCTTTCATACACCATTTATCCTAAATTTTCCAACCACCCATATGCTGCTAATAATTTTTTGTATTTATTGTATTTATGTAAAAAAAAAAAAAGTAAGAATATTTTCATTTTAAATTAAGTGGATTTCCGCTTAGTTGAAGAGTGAAGTCTTCTTGGCAAAACACCCTGTAGAAGTCCGCTTAATTTTGAGGTGGTCTTTTTCTCTGTGTAACAAAATAAATGCATTAGTATTACCTTTATCAATCTTTTTGAAAACTTTTCCAATAGAAAAATATAAAAAGATTTTAGATGATCCTGACTGCTGAACTTTAAATTTTTACTTTGGCCGTAAAACTGACGCAATTTAAAAAAAAAAGTACCTAAGACAATCGCTTCGTGTTAAAAAAATTTTGAAACGCCATTTTTTTCTATTAATCGTCGTAAAAGTGTTTCCTTTAAAAAACTATCGTCTAAAATTTTTGAAGTATCCCACATTTTCAATGAGTTCCATTTATTTGTTTATTTAATTATGCTTAAAACATTTAAATGAAAAGAAAACATTACATATCTATGACCAATAAGTAAATGTTTTAAATATTTGAACCCAATTTTGTGTCTATATATCTGGCTGGTTCACCATTTAATGGCAAATAATTTCGCAATTGAGTAAATCTCTAAAACTAAACACACACAAATACCGCACAAAAAATTTAATGATGTAAGAGGATTTCATTCAAAATCGATGGTCCTAATTAAAAATCAACCATTAATTTTCCCCTAAAACTTATTTACATAGTTTTCTATCTCATTTGATTGGATATATATTTTATTTCTTTTTTTTGGTTTTGGTATATGTTAGTGTTGGCACAACAAACAATTATTCATGAGGTTTAAACGTGCTCACCCATCAATCGCAAACAGATTGCTCTATAATGCAATGAGGATTTTAATCCAATTTCAGATGTGGCTGATGGCCACAATAATGTTTTCTATCACTTTTTCAAAAAAAAAATAAAAATTAAAAAAAAAAAACTAGCTAAAACTAAACACAAACTATGAAACGAAAATAAAAACCAATAATATAACCAACAATCTACATTATGTGTGTGTATTTGATACACAAAGTCCATCAACTAATCGGATTTCAATTAAATTGGTCTAAAGTGGCATTCTAATACTCAGTACCATCCACCCACCACATCACTCATATACATTTTGCATCAACTCATTTGAATCTAAACCAAAATTGTCCACGTGAGGTTTATTTATCGACGCGAAAAAATTATAATAATAATTGCAAATTCAAAATTTATATAGAAAATCCAATTATTTATATATTATATTGATGTGTTTAATCAGAAACATAAATATAGAGAAAAATGATAAAATATTTAGGCGTGAAATGTAATATACCTACCCTATTTTTTTTTTTTTTTTTTTTTTTTGAAAACCAATTGAATGGTATAAAATACATTTTGAAATTGCAAAATGAAATTCCTCGGATTGTATCAATTATAAAGTACCTGGTACTTTTTTAAAAAGAGAAATTAATTCGGTTCACTTGAAATGTGGTTATTTCGACAATTCCAGGTATATTTTGCAATTTCAATATTTTTTACATGTGTATTTTCCTATAAAAGAGTATAAATAAAGATCCAATTTATTTTTCTTTTTTTTTTCATTCGCATGACAACAAGGTCAAAATCCCCAACCAGAATCGATTTACTTTGAGTGACAACATTCTACATGCAATTAAAAATCTCATCATGAAAATCAAAAAACAAAGGAAATATAAAAAATAAACCCGAACTTATTGATTGCCATTTTGAAAATTTTAAAAAGTTTGATATATTTCCTGTGACACAATATAGTAGAATAATGAAATAAAAAAAAAAAACAAATGACAAACGATGTTGAAAAAATTATTGTTTTTGCGAGAAAAGGTTTTTGAGCCGATATTAAGTGTACCTGCCTTAGAACAGTCTTTATTTCTGAATGTTCGTAAACGACTAGGCCGATTTCAAAGAAAACGGGGGGGGGGGACGTGACCTTTTACTGTATTTCCAAATTCTGTAAGATCAAAGTTCTGTATAATTTTTAACAATAAGGTATGATGATAATATTGGATGATAACACGTTACTCGTCCTGGGGTGGAATCGGCTATTGTGATTTGTGATAGGTGATAATCACAAAAGACTAATTTGCTCTGAGAAATATGATTTTCGTAGTACAAATTTGGTTCTTGTGACTATCACCGATCACAAATCACAATAGCCGATTCCACCCCTGTATCAAAGTGAAATTCTTGTATTTGGACTTTGCGTCTGATTTTTGTATTATTCCCATATATTTCCTTTACGGCTTGATCGATTTTTTTCTAATTTTGGAGAATTATAGTAAAAATTATCCTTACTAGCATTGCATTCTAAGATATTATTAAAAATTTATTCTTGAATCACAAAAAATCGAAAAAGAAATTTATTATTTTAGTGCCTACATATACAGGGTGTCCCAAAAGTTAACGTCGAAACGAAAACGGTAGATAGGGTAGGTGGTGACAGTTATCAGAAAAATAATTTTAAAAAATCGCAGCCAAATATTTTGTGAGTTATAGGCATTTGAATAAAAGTCGAAATAATGGTCACCCTGAAGTGCCGTGACTACAAATATTAATTTTTCTCATTTTTTTCTTTTGTTACGGAACCTTGAATAACCCTGCTACCAAATGCAGCTGCATCAGTTTTAAAGAAAATATTACTTTTTTGCTCAACTAAGTACTAAAAAATTTTACATGACTCTAATTCAATGAACCGTAGTGAAAAAAAAATGCACTACGATGTTTCGGCAAGTTACCTTAAAAGTTGGTGTGTTCAATTCTCTTTTCAAAATTGTATAACATTGTTGAGAATATTCTATAAATAACAGAGATAAAATTTATTTTCTTAAGAAATCCGACTTTTTTATTAGGTATTTTTTCCATATTATTTTAGTTTTGTACCCTTTCAGAACCTTTCAGAATACAAAAACTTAAATAATATGTAAAATGTTCTCAAAAACTAGAAGGCATAGAAGCATATAATTTTCAGAATTTGATTATAAATTAATTGAGGCAGTTTATTTCAATGATTTATTTCATATTTAAATTTACAGTCTTGGTTAAAATATTATTTAATGTGTTTTTTTTTTACTTTTTTTTCCCAAATTTTGACTTTGAAGTTGATTATTTCGAGAACAATTAATTGCAAAAATTTGATTTTAAAATTAGAATCAAGTGTACAATTCTGGCTTTTGAAAAAGGTATCATTCATAACTGTAAGTGTTGCCGTGGTTTTTTAATATTTTTTTTTTGTATTTAACGTGATATTTTAGAAAATTGCCCCTCCCGACTAAACGGGGGGAGATGGACAACCCTCCCATATTAAAAAATTATTGTATTAAACTCCTCTACAAAATACCGTTATCAATTATTGTCGTCTAAGAACTTTTGATTTTTATTCCAAATTGTCCCGATTAGAAATACAAAAATATGAATAACTTTTGAAAAGGAGCAGATGGGATTTCAATTCCAACGGATTTTGCACGTATAATCATCAACAAATATAACCCAACTTGCAGTTTTTGTCGACATTTTTGTGCAACCTATCGATGCTTCCTGCATAGAATAAAACTTTCATAATTGATGCGTTTTTTACACGAATGGTTAAGAATCAATCAATGTTTTTTTGGCACAGAGATGAAATGAAAGCATACTTTTCAATGCGAATGTCAGTGATTTATTTTATCTTAAGGCAGAGGAATTTTCGCGCAATTCAAATACATAATAAATAATTTACTTATGTGCTTACAAGTGTAATCTTAAACTTTTTACTTCAACTTTTGAATCCATTTTTGCTATTTGTTTTATTTTTCCTTTTGAGCTTGAATCAACTTAGCTTTAAAGGTTATTTAATGAAATTCACCTATTCAAAGTAATTGAAATAAAAAACTGTATATATATTTTTTTTTTAAACAACTTCGGTAAGACTTGTATAGAAAGCTTCTTACAAGATCTAATAAAAATGTTGTTGAACTACTCAAAATTGTAAAACTTTCTTCTTTTTGTCAAGTCAAAGCTAAGTTAAAATGTAGCTTATGTAACACTTTATAAAAGTCCAAATTTTAGTTGGGTTTCTGAAAACGATTTGCGATTTTGCGAAGCATATAATAGCTCTCTAGTCTTTTATTCAACTGTGATTCAAAATTTGCTATAGAAGAAATTTTATTCTCAAGCACATCCGTATAATTTCTGTATCGCATGCCGCAGGGTTCAATTTTCGAACCCCATTTATGCATCTTTATGAATGCGCGTTTAATTAAAGTATTTTTCAATTTTATGATGTTATAAAAACATGAATAACCGTTCCCTTGTTTTTGATTTGAAACAAGACAATAAAACGTGAGTAATTAATTTTGCACCATCATCATCACAATTTACATATGTATATGTATATCTCATACATTTGGAATCATTTCATTAAAGTCAATTGCATTTGCTTTCACTTGAGACATCTTATAGGTGGATCCCCAACCAAATGAAGCAACGACGACGAGGTGTTTGCAATAAGACTCAAGACTCAACCTTTTTGGCATGACCCTGGTAAAGTGTGTGTACAAATGTATAAAATACAGCTACTTCTTCTTCAAATAAACAGTTTCTCTATATAAACTACAAATGGAATGTCATTTGGCAAACCTTTAGCCACATCCTTTTGGAAGCCAAGTAACTAAATGTGAGTGCTAGCTACCACTTCTGTGTTCGTCCAACTGTACACATAAAAGTTCTTCTTAGAAGCGAATATATACTACATACTAACTCTTGGAGCAATTGACACCTGGTTAATCGTGTTGTTGTTACGAGCTGGAGTTGGATATAGATAAAATTGAAACACAGACTGTATTATTTGAGTTTTGTGTGTTTTGTAAGAATGCCACATTGTAAAAGTCCTTTGTAGTTTGTATAGTTGATGTAGTACGACGAGTACTTTATGTACCAAAGCTATACTCTCTTTTACTAAAGATGTGTATACTTCTTTTCTCGAGACAAAAAGACGACGAACGACGATTCTGACGACAACGGACGGATCAATTGCTATATTGACATTGTCGCGTGCAAATTCATTCTTCAGTGTGCACAAAATCGTTGTTGCACAGAAATGTTTTTGCACCATCCAGACCAACCAGAGAGAGTACGAGTATATCAGACCTTCCAGACCACAGAGTAAGTTTTGTCAATAAACCATTTTACAAAAGATGTCTTTGTGGTATCTCAATGAGGATAGCAATAGACATAAACATACTTTTACATAGCTTCATGCACAAGGAAGTTTTTGGTTTTCATTTTCTAATGGTTATTTATCTACTGCTTTTATAACTGTTTTGAATTGTTGGACCATGTTACGAGAAGTTCTAAGTTCATGTTTTCGATAGTTAATTGAAGTTAATTGTTTTAACATTTCGAGCGTTTGAAATAGTTTCAAATAGTTTTCTTCTGTCTTCTAAAATGAAAGAGGGATAAATTGAAAACAAAATCAATGTTTTTTTTTAAATTAGGTTTAACTGTTAGAAGATGCACGACTTGGTCGTACGAATTTGCTGTTGTAAGTTATGTGAATTCGCTTATACAAATATTTGAATTAAGAAAACTCTTAACGTATCTCACGTTACTTCATTCACCTGCTTAAAGTAAGTTCAGTAGCCAAGCAACGACCTGAGTAGTTTTTTAGGGGGTTAAACCCCCTAAACTTTCGATTTTTAAAAATTTATTAATACTAAGTTCAGCTCTTTCATATATATTTTAACATATTTTAATGAAATTTCATCTTTTTGCAAATAAAATTCATACTTCTGCAAATAAAATTCACGTTCTAAAAATATAATGCTTGAACCTTTCCATTAATTCACTTTAATTCGACAACCAATTAGAAAATTTAACGTAACCTAACCTAACCTAACCTAACCTAACCTAACCTAACCTAACCTAACCTAACCTAACCTAACCTAACCTAACCTAACCTAACCTAACCTAACCTAACCTAACCTAACCTAACCTAACCTAACCTAACCTAACCTAACCTAACCTAACCTAACCTAACCTAACCTAACCTAACCTAACCTAACCTAACCTAACCTAACCTAACCTAACCTAACCTAACCTAACCTAACCTAACCTAACCTAACCTAACCTAACCTAACCTAACCTAACCTAACCTAACCTAACCTAACCTAACCTAACCTAACCTAACCTAACCTAACCTAACCTAACCTAACCTAACCTAACCTAACCTAACCTAACCTAACCTAACCTAACCTAACCTAACCTAACCTAACCTAACCTAACCTAACCTAACCTAACCTAACCTAACCTAACCTAACCTAACCTAACCTAACCTAACCTAACCTAACCTAACCTAACCTAACCTAACCTAACCTAACCTAACCTAACCTAACCTAACCTAACCTAACCTAACCTAACCTAACCTAACCTAACCTAACCTAACCTAACCTAACCTAACCTAACCTAACCTAACCTAACCTAACCTAACCTAACCTAACCTAACCTAACCTAACCTAACCTAACCTAACCTAACCTAACCTAACCTAACCTAACCTAACCTAACCTAACCTAACCTAACCTAACCTAACCTAACCTAACCTAACCTAACCTAACCTAACCTAACCTAACCTAACCTAACCTAACCTAACCTAACCTAACCTAACCTAACCTAACCTAACCTAACCTAACCTAACCTAACCTAACCTAACCTAACCTAACCTAACCTAACCTAACCTAACCTAACCTAACCTAACCTAACCTAACCTAACCTAACCTAACCTAACCTAACCTAACCTAACCTAACCAAAAAGACCATCTTTCAATTAACATGGGAAATCAAACAATACAAATCCCCATAGGTTGGTAATTTTCCTAAGCCTGAAGACCTCTTGGTGATAAGACAGATAAAACTCAAGATATGTGAAAGCTTTTTAAACTGACAGTATTATAAATTTTCCGAAAAGCTTTTAATTCAAATAAACAAACAAAGAATCGACCGTTTTCAAGCTTTGAATGTGTATGTGAGTTTGTTTGTTCCTTCATAACTTTTTAATTACTTCTTATAATTCGATAAATGAGGTGTTGTTAGAAGCGTCTTACTTGTCCGTTTGTTATAGGCTAAGTCTTTTTTGTTTCTTTTCATAGTCCCAAAAACTATTATTCACATTAATCAACTCAGCCATTGGAATTTCAATCTGTAAAGCAGTTGTCATACTTTTGCTTACATTTTCCTCATTACTCAGTTCTGTACTACTTTTTAAGAACTAGTGCGCAACAGAAAATATTTTCTGTAATTTCTTTTACAAGTTCGTCTTCTCTACTTTTTCTCATTTTTGATTTTGTTTTTTGTTTCTAACAAGCTCAAACGTCAAACACATGCTGCATGATGTATGGAACTTGACATTTTATGCCCCATATTCCTGGACCGCCTCATCATCTTCAATGCACTTACATACTATTAAGATTAAGTATCACTTAAAACAACATTCTCCGATGTAACATCTAACAGCCAGCAGTGCTTTTTTTAAATTTCCCTACTCTACTCGCAAATGGCAATAGTATCACAGCAATTTATAACTAAACTGCTAAAAATGACATCATCATACTACGTTAAAGATACATCACATCATCAGATTAAATTAAAAGAAATTTTTCGCTTTCATTTAAATAAAAATAAAAAAAAAAAATAAAAAACATAAAAACGTTTCTATAATAATGTTGACAATAAATAATAAAGATTTCTGTCAAAGATTCCTGTTTTTCAATTAGAAAATAAATTTGAAGGAATATAAAAAGAAGGCAAACAAAAAATACAAAAAATAAAAAGAATCAAAAAAAAAAATGATTCCTTTCAATTAGAAAACCAGATTCCAACTCACATAGGCCAGGCTTTATGGCATATGCCATACCATGTCTGGCGCCAAACCGTTTGAAGCAAGCAGCAAAACAAAGTTTTGCGCGTGAAAACAGGAATTCTTTGTGGGTCACCAGTCACCACAAGAAATTCCAATGCGGAAAACAACCATTCCAAATGCAGTGAAATTTTCATTTGAGTGTCTTAATTAACCAATGAAGTGAATATTGGTCAATTTATCTAACCAAATTGAATAAAGAATTGGCATGACGAGTTAAATTAAAATATTTTCATCTAATTGATAGAGATTATCCTAAATATAAGGCAGATGGCAAGATTAATAGACTACTCTTAGTATTTAAAATCAAAAAAATAAGATATAATTAAGTAATTGCATTGAAGTATTTTTGGGCAATTTTCTTTGATTATTTTGTATAACTTTTGGACTAGCTTTTTTGACATGATAGATGTAATTTATATGGGGCCTATTTCACCATCTTACAAATTACAATTTACAAGTACTTTTTCACAAAAAAATGTAAAATAATTGATAAATTCTGTTCCACCATCTTTTAAATACATACAAAAAGTTACAAATTTGTTTAAAAAAAAAAGTACAAATACTAATTTGTGATTGTAAATTGTATTTGGTGAAATAGAATACTGATCTGTGTATGCAAATCCTCCAAGGAATCCCGATGTTTCTCCATAATGATTCCGATACTTTGGATCGCATCTGTTGTTGACTTACCTGCGACTAGGGCTGTAAAAGCAACGACAAAATGAGTACCCGCACGTATACGTTACTTTTGATACTAGTACCCACATCAACAATATCGTTACTCGTTATTTTCGTATGTTTCGTATCTTTCATTTCGTATCATGTATTTGATACGTTTCGTATGTTTGGTATTTTAAGTATGTTTCGTACATTATTAAGGGTGTACAAATTATTTTTTTGAAAAAAAAACAACAACAATTTGTATAATCTAAGCTAAATTTTAAGGCCATAAACATTCAAACCAGTTGCTGCGTTATCATGTAATAAGAGTTTGAAGGTAGCCTTATTGAATTTTCTTTTTTTTGATTTTTTTTTAATCAAACGTGGAAACTTGATTGAATTTTTTTCTAATTTTTCGACAAAACTTTGCTAATTTTTGCTGTTGATAACACAACGATACCTTAACACGTTGCCACTATTGTTTTTATCGAGACAAAAGTAAACTCCAGATAATTATCTGGAGTAAGCATTCTGACTACGGTAACGATATCGATACGATGCTAAATATGACAAATTGAGTGTATCACTTCGTTTCGTATCTCATAATGTACATCGGATTTAGTATTGAAATTGGAATCGCGTCGTTTCTCGTATGTTTCGTTACTTTAGTACCCATTAGTAAAGAAACATACAAGTAACGATACTGTTTAGAAAGTAACGTTTCGTTGCTCGTTACTGAAGCAAATAGCGAATACATATGATTTGATACAGCTCTACCTGCGACAAACTTGAACTGGTCATCAGAAAGCTTAAATATTTTTTTTTCTAAGTCGGCTGCCCAAAACTCGCTCAACGATCTTTATGTACCATAAAGATAAAAGATCATTGATCAGCTTACAACAACAGCTTCCCGTTGTAAATTGGAAGAAGGTATCTTTTTCTCCATTGATTAGGTATCTCGCATAATCTTGGAGACAAGAATCATGAGCCATCTGATGGTTTTACAAGTATACTATTGTAAATATTTTTTTTTTTTCTTACTATGGTGACGTAACATCGCCTTTAACCTATAGATATAGACAATCAAAAAGCTTTCTGATATATCATTTCTTGAATCATGGTTAGTAGATTAAAAGTTACAATATCAATTTCATTAAAAAAAAAATCTCTTAAAGGAATTCCAATCAATAACTTTAACTTGCATTTTAACAATTCCAACTCAGTTATACATATGTTTGGGAAACGTATTCAATTTAAAGAATGTTATATATATCTTTTGAAATGTTATCCCAGAGATTACAGCAAACAGATCAAACGTCAAAACTTTATTACCATTTATTACAATCTGTTGCTTAAAAAATACGCTTACCCATTGAACGCAATTCTCGTATGATATATGGTATTCGTATTCAACCACATGTAATGACTTTTTAAATCCCATTCAATTTTGTCCCCCTCTCGCCAAACGGAATGGTAAAAGAAAGGGAGAAATATAGCACTCGAACCAGAATGTTATGATGGTAGCCTACCCATAAAGCCTCCCAGCACGCATTGCGATATAAAACAACGCCTACCTACTTAGGCTGCCATTTCGACAGCTTTTAATGGTTTATACGATGATGGTGGTGTACCGCAATTTCTCTAGCCGTTGCGCCAGGCTAGAGGGCGCATTGTATCGTCGTCGAAACAACAAGATATATGACATCCAAAACCAGATACCAAGCCCTATACACTCTTTCTCTTCTTCCATTCGATTCCAGTTTTTGTTGGAGTCGTCGTCGTCATCACCACAACACCGTCGTCGTAGTCGACAAAAAGATATCTCATCCAATTCCATAACCATGAGCAGAGCAGGGCATACATATAATATTGTTCCATATGATGATGATGATGGGAAGCCCCATGCCCAAGTTGGCGAAGAGTTGCCACCAGCCACCAAGCCAGCCAACCAGCCGGTCCCTCTTTGGTAACTGTGGCAATAAATTGACACAAAAAAATGTACGAAAAAAAAATGCATATTTCGTTCCGCGAATGCAGAGCTCACTATTTTATACTTTATGCAAAATAATCCCCAAGTGGAGTAGAGTCTGTATATATCCACATCGCATCCATATCCCAACCCAACTCACGAAAAAAATACCCAACCATTGGAGCGTTTATTTGGCAATAATGAGAAAATAATAGTTTTGCGAGAGAGGAGCAAATCTTGCATTTAAGACAAAAGATATTATGTATATTATGATGATATGATGGCATGACACCCTGTACCCTGTTACCCTTCTGTTCGAGTGCGCGGTTTCACGCTTTTTGCTGTTGCTGCTGCTGCTGTTGCGGTCAATTGTTTTGCGTTGTGTTGCGGTGGATTAATGGAGCGCGGGAACTGTTTTTTTTTTTAGTTGATTTGCATTGAAAGTATCAACTTGATGCATGTGAAGTACCTATATGAACTTTCATTCTTAGAGAGAATATAATATTATAGTTGCAATATGACACAGGGTGGTAAGTCAATAAATAACTCATGAATTTGGATTAACTTTAATTGCACATTTGAACTATTAGGTAAAGTTGGGATTTTAAGTAGGGAACTTTTTGTTCTTTAATTTGTGTAATAATTTTGGAAAACTAAATCTAACTGCAGAATTTGAAACACAATTTGAATACAGGGTTCTTGTGTTAAATAAGCTTGTGATTGGTTAATTTATTTATTTAATGGAACTTGTTGTCCTTTGCTATTGAAAGTTAACAAGAACTTTAGCTAAAGAACTTTCAGTAAATTGCTCTGTTGCTATTTGAGTTTGTTAATACTAAAGACTTGGAGTGCACAATTTGAGTTGCTTAATTTTTGGTGGTTAAGCGTTTTAGAAACTCTTTCTTTTTCTTAAGATCCAATGTGTTATCTAAGAAATTACCTAAGAAAGTTCAATTTCGGATGTTTACAAATCCAGTCTTATTCTTACTCAGAAATAGCATTACTTTGGAGTAATTTTTATGAGTCTATTCTGTCTAAGTTTTAATGCCTTCTTAAAATCTTCGGAAAAATGTCTTATTTCTATGAATACTGACAAATCGCACTCGAGGCACTTGCCCTCGAAACTAATTAATTTTGGTGAAACTATTTCCTAGTTTCGGCGAAAAATTGTAAATTTAAACCGAAATTTTTCTATCCAATCTTTGTAGAGTAGGGTAAATTTCAGGTGAGATTTTAAAATATCAGCCGAAACTAATAAACTTCGTGGAAACTACCAGGTTTGCTGTAAAACAAAAATTTGTTAGTCTCGGCAAATCTTAAGTTGGTCTTTTAGGATATTACTTTTCGATCATTACGTTTGGGACTCTTTTCATCTAGAATTATATTTTTTTTGATAAGGATGTTACTTATTATGAATGGTTTTTAGCTTTCCTCATTACTTAATATCACGGCAAAACTATTTTTAATTAAACAACCATCAAGATACCGTCACATACTTTCTGGATGTTGAGAAAGCATTTAACAGCGTGTAGATAGAAGCCCTTATCTATTAACATCAATTATTAGGGTTTAGCACTAATTACTTTTAGTTATTCCAGGAACTTTTTTGTATAAGTGGAGTATCGCGAACCACCAATCAAGTGCATTACATCTGAAGTTGCCCAAGAATCAAAACTTGGCCCCTTCCTCTATAGTATCAATTTCAATTCAATTTTGTTTTATTGAACATACTATATACAATTGACTTAAGCTTAACTTATTTCTAATAAGATACATTGATTGATATTAAAATTTGTTGGCACATATGGGGCCTAACCTTATACAATGGATAAAAGATAAAATATATGTAAATATAGTACATGAATAGGCTTAATTTTACAAGTCTGCTGACTAGGTTATCCTCGGGGTATTCCGTCCCGGTTGTCCAGTTGTTGTATTGATAATGGTGGGTTGGGTGGTATGGCAATTAGCCGCGGTAGTAGGCCGATTGCGTATCGGCGTAAAAGTAAACTACTTCCTCGTTGTCGGTTGGGATTATGTGCTCATCCAGAATATCCAAAGCACTAAGGTATCTGGGTTCGGGATGTCGTTGTTGGGTTCTCATGCTTCTCATCAGCTGATTGGGGTGGTTGGCGATGCTTCCGGTATTGATAATGGTGGGTTGGGTGGTATGGCAATTAGCCGCGGTAGTAGGCCGATTGCGTATCGGCGTAAAAGTAAACTACTTCCTCGTTGTCGGTTGGGATTATGTGCTCATCCAGAATATCCAAAGCACTAAGGTATCTGGGTTCGGGATGTCGTTGTTGGGTTCTCATGCTTCTCATCAGCTGATTGGGGTGGTTGGCGATGCTTCCGACAAGTTTCTTTGCAGATTGCAGCAGATACTTTTCCAACGTTATGATGTTTGCTTCCTCGTAAAGTCGCTCGTTGCTGTAGTATTTTTGTCGCTGTCGATCGAAGTAAAGTCCGGTGCAGATCCTCAGGATTTTCCTCTCAAAAATTTGAAGTTCCTTCATGGCTGTCTTGGAAATGGTATACCATACCGGAAAGCTATAGGTGATGACAGGTCGTAGAAGCTGCTTGTAGATCAGGAGTTTCGTTGGTTGGCTTAATCCGTTTCCTCTATAGTATCCTGACTAGACTGATTCAAAAAAAAATTTTTTTTCTTTTGTTCAAAGCATTGTTGAAAATATTGTTGGAAATGACGACAAAAAAATACTGTAAAAGTTTCAGCCCTTAATGTTAACATTTAGTACCGCCGCATCGCAATTTTCTATTTCCCATACGATTTGTATGGGAAAGATTGTGTATTTGTGTTTAGAATTTTGTATCTTTTTAATGGTTCATCAAAAAGGATTGACAAAATCATTTTCTTTTATAAAATTGTCCGCTCTACAAAAAAGCTCCTTTTAATTTTTTTGATTTACCCCCGCGTTTCGAAGTTATTCAACTTTAAAATATAAAAAGTAATTTTTTCTCATTTTTTTCCGATTTTTTGACGATATTGTTATGTTTTTTCAAAAAATTTGGCAAAATTTTCGAATATTTGTATTCTATGTTGTGTTTTGGTTTCACAGATCCTCTAAAACTATCATATTAGATTTATTCAATAAATTCGAATTATTCATTTTTTCAACTAAAAATTATTTTAATTAATTTTTCGCGTCCGTTTTTTTTTAATTTCATAAATGCAATCTTGTAGAGCGTTCAATTTTATACAAGAAAATGATTAAATTTAGCCTTTTTGATGAACCATTAAAAAGATACAAAATTCTAAACACAAATACACAATCTTTCCCATACAAATCGTATGGGAAATAGAAAATTGCGATGCGGCGGTACTAAATGTTAACATTAAGGGCTGAAACTTTTACAGTATTTTTTTGTCGTCATTTCCAACAATATTTTCAACAATGCTTTGAACAAAATAAAAAAAAAATTTTTTTGAATCAGTCTAATCCTGACGTTAGGCCTGCATGTGAGTACGAGGACCTGCGTTAATCCAACGATTTAATTACATACATTCTGCAAATGTGCAAGTCTATCTCGCCAACGCTAGTTGCCAGGAAAGTCCAATCTCACATTCGAAAATTGTATGTGTAAGGCGAACAGGAGCACGAGGCAGTCGATCAGCTAGAAATTGTAGAAGCATCCAGATGGAACTAGATTGCCAGTCAAAAGCCCTGCCAAGTACTACTTTTATATACTTTTACGAGCTTCTGTCATTCAACAAGCACTCTCGTTTGGTTCTCAGTTGCCTTCACTCTCTGCTTAAGTGAAGAAACGGATTAAGCCATCAAACAAAACTACTGATCTATAAGCAGCTTCTGCGACCTAACATCGCCGACAATTTTTTGGTGATTTATGATTCTATTTTCAAGACAGCCATGAAGGAAGTTTAAATTTTCGATAGAAAAATGGCCGACAGAGCCAAAAATATTATAGCAACGAGCGACTCAACGAGGAAGCATAGCCAACCAAATTAGTCAGCTAGTGAAAAGGATGTTAAACCAACAAAGACCTCCCGAGCCCAGGCATATTTGTGATTTGGATATCCATAATCTCAACCGACAACGAGGAAGCAGTTTACTTTTACGCCAAAATGCAGTCGGCTTACTACGGCGGCTAAATGCCAACCTACCCAATCCAATAAACACTAAAAGGATGACATTCTCAGCAGACTTGTAAAATTAAGCGTATATTCATTTTATTTACGATCTCAAAAACCATTGCAATGAAATATGTACATATTTCCTTATAATTTGCAGTCATTAAATTCTACACACATCCTACACCTGCAATAAGTTCCCAAAACAAACTTAAAATATTTCTGTAACATCAAAATCAATTGGTTTCGGAAATTCCTGCTATAATTTCCATTATTTCTTTGTACACAAGGAATCACAATCTCCAAATGTGATCCTATAGTTTCGTAAGCTATTTAAAGACGATACAAAATGTCATAGGGAAGAGACTTATTTTGAATAAGTTTCCTAAAATAAATTAAACTTGTATAAACTGCCGGTGCCGGTTCTGGTTTAGATGCGATTCGCCCTCTTACACAGTATTCTTCTCCCATTCATCTCTTACTTTACTTGCTCAGAGAAAGATCATTTCGAATATCTGTGTGTCCAGTTTAAAACAGAAAACAACCTAAAACGAAAATATGTTTTTTTTTTTGTTTTGTTTTGTTTTTGGCGAGGACCTGTTTTATTTGCGCACTGAGCTTATGTACATCTACGCGATGAAACGTTGCAATCGAAGCATGAAGTGTAGGTAGACCCCGCCAGGTATTTCTAGATTGCCCGAGAACAAGGTCAATTCCGATTGCGGGGCAACTTACAAACAAACACATTCAGAACAGAACAGGCAAACAAGAAACGGCTATTATACCGCAGCCAGCTAGCGATACTCTCGCATCAGGCCAGTCGAGCCGCACATCAGGTGTAACTTTTCGTTCTAAATTTCGACTGCACTAACGATGCAGTTTTGTGTTCTTTATATTTTTCGTGGAGAAGTATCTTGCGATTTCTACTTTGCTCCTCTCTCATAGAACCCAAAAACAGAAAACGCTCATGCAAATTAGGTCTTTTTATTATTTTTTGTATATAATTTTATTTTTATTTTAGTTTAGTTTTTGCTTGATTTTGCAGAAAAGTTTATTTATAGAATAAAATCTGTACAAGATGAAGTGCCGTTGTCGTGTGCCTTTTAGGCACAGATAAGTGTATGAGTGCGTCCAATTTTAGATTTAATTCGATTCGATTGGAGAGAGAGAGAGAGATTATGTTGAACTTTTATTTTAATTCATCTTCTTGTTTTAAAGATCCTAGATTGATCGGATTTAATTTAAATGGGAGATGTTTTCAATGTTGATTACCGGTTGGTTGGTAGCTTGAAACCAGTTTGCAATGATTTAGCTGTAATAGGATTCTGAGATTCAGAATGCCATATATTCAAAACCGGAATTGGTTTAGGTATTTAATATCGGGTTAACAATCCGTTGATATTAAATATTTAGTTGGAAAAAGACATGCATTACTTGCTGCCATGTGCTTAATATCTTCAATTGTATTTTTCTGCAATTGGACCATTTAAAATTATTTTTATTTTATTTAAATGTTAAGTTATGGTGGTATTATTATGTTAAGTGATTTATTTTTATGTTATTTAAGATGCTGAACACTAATCTGAAGTGTTTTATCAAAATTTGTATGGAATCAAATGAAAAAAAAAAACTGTGATAATCCAACAATCCTGAAAAAGTTAAGGGCATATTAAGGTTTTCTCTACAAGACGTTAAATGTTAGTTAATAAACTGTTTAAAAACATTGATACTAGAATAAAACTTAATTTTTAGTGTTTTAATTGTCAAAAAGCTAGGAATCAAAAGAGTCTGCAAGTATCTAAAAGAGTGTTCTCTTTTTAGGGGAAGGTGAAAACATTGACCTAGGCTTCATATCGAAATAATTTAAAAGTAAAGATAGCGAATATATAGTCCCGTTAAAGTTGGTAGGGTTGGTACGAGATTTGTAAACATTGGGGCATATTCATAGTCGTTTTTACACCCCAGTTTATATAAGCTGGAGTTTATCCAATGTTATTTGAATAGGATAAACTCCAGTCTTTCTTAGTAGCAACTTAGACCTGCCCCATTGTTTATAGAGTACATATTTCGTTTGCAGGGTTCGTCATCAGTAAATCTAATGTTCGAACTAATCCTTTCCTATCCAAAATCTTAAATCAATTATATTTAAGTTTTATATAAGAAGTAAGAAGTGCTGATAGATGCTTATCAGTGTGTGGAACGGTGGTCGACCAAATGTTAACATTAGGGCAGATTTTGGAAAAAATCCACGAATATAAAATCCATACCCATCGCCTTTTTACCGTTTAAGATAGTATCTACTGTATTGAGTTACGTATAATTTTGGCATCCCTTTTAAGATCATCAGAGACAGGGTCAGTAAGTACCTTTGATGTCAAAAACATGTTTTAGACAAGGCGTCGAGCTGTAATCCAAATTCTTTAACATCATTCTTGCTAGTTAATGACTTTTTTTACTTAATCTCCGCTATATACAGGGTGTCCCACAGTCACCGCCCCAAACGAAAACCATGGATTCCTGAGGTCATTTTAAGTCGAAAAACTTAAGAGGTAATTTTCTCGTTTTCGTCCCGTTTTCGAGTTACCACGGTTTTTATGATTTTTGTTCTCTTTTCCCTTATCTAGCTTTATCTTTGCCAAACTACGTTTGATTTGAAAAATTTTTTTTACAACCAATCAAGAATTTATTACAGTTTTAGTTTGTCTCAAAACTTTTTTTTCTGCGGACAACCGTTTCTCCACAATTTGGCATCAAACACAATTTTCTTCGTTTTTTAAGTTGTTTTTTACACTTTCATATCATTTAAGTCAAAAAAACACGTTAATGAGCATTAATTTTTTGTGCTTTTTATTAAAGCCCAGTTTATTTTCATAAAAAAAATATGTTTTATTTCATAAAAAAGGCTACTGAAAGTAATTTAAAAAAAATAAACAAACTGAGTGAATTAAAAAAAAAATAATTTTTAAATAAAAAATTTATTTAAATGAATTAAAACTTTTTCTGAGCTTTATTTATTTGTTCTTTTCTTAACCACAATAGCTCAGAAAAAGTTTTTAATTCATTTAAATTAATTTTTTATTTAAAAATTATTTTTTTTTTAATTCACTCAGTTTGTTTATTTTTTTTTAATTACTTTCAGTAGCCTTTTTTATGAAATAAAACTTATTTTTTTTATGAAAATAAACTGGGCTTTAATAAAAAGCACAAAAAATTAATACTCATTAACGTGTTTTTTTGACTTAAATGATATGAAAGTGTAAAAAACAACTTAAAAAACGAAGAAAATTGTGTTTGATGCCAAATTGTGAAGAAACGGTTGTCCGCAAAAAAAAAAGTTTTGAGACAAACTAAAACTGTAATAAATTCTTGATTGGTTGTAAAAAAAATTTTCAAATCAAACGTAGTTTGGCAAAGATAAAGCTAGATAAGGGAAAAGAGAACAAAAATCATAAAAACCGTGATAACTCGAAAACGGGACGAAAACGAGAAAATTACCTCTTAAGTTTTTCGACTTAAAATGACCTCAGGAATCCATGGTTTTCGTTTGGGGCGGTGACTGTGGGACACCCTGTATACGAAAAACAACACCAGCGCTGAAATTAGACGGAGAATTACTATTCCTAACCGCTGCTTCTTTATTTTAACAAGGCAATTGACCAGCAAACTTAGTGTTCTCAAACAGGACTTTTACTTTCCCAATTCAGTTCTGCTGTATGTCGATATTTGGCCCTATCTACATTGCTGTTCTTTGAGAAGATAGAACACCGAGCTGTATGGGTTGAATGAGTAAAGTTAAGATGGAGCAACTAATATGGCTGGACTCCAAATTTTGGACTCCAAGCCAGGGGACCCTTAAACTGGAAGCAGTAGTCTAAGAATAGAGCTGGCTGAAAAATTTGTTGGTTGAGGCCCAAATTATCAACGGATTCTTGCTTCACCTCAAGAAGCTTTCATCCTAAGTAAGTAACGCAAAGCGATACACACTATGACTTAAATGCGAATAAGAAAATCGGAGTTGCTTCCTATCAAGGATCTAGGCAGTTTCGGGACGAAAACAAAATAATTTAAAGAAAGATAGTAGCAGTTAATTAGTTATACAAAAATGTTTTTAAAAAAAATCTTGAAAATGTATATAATGAAGATTTTCTTTGAAATCAGCTAAATAAGATTGTTTACTTTTTATTATTTTAGTCGGAGGCTGCTAGTTTTATATATGTAAATGTAAGGGCTATCCTATTACCAATGAATGATGATAGTCGGGTTTCACTTGCAAGACCAAGCTGAAGTAAATATAGTAAGGAACCTTCAATTTTCTTCCGATAAATGAAATAAGGTGAGTTACTCTTGGAGGTCAGAGACAGTGCCCCTGAAAAAAGTGGTAGTTGTTGCATTTGAACCTAGAATCCTTATTTTATTAGTCCATCATAATAACCACTGGGTTGCGAGGAAGAAAAGTAATGAAAAAATTCATTACAAAACCACAATGTTGCAAAAACTACAAAAGTGCTTGTATTATAAGAAAGCCCTATAAGAAAAGATACCTGCAAAAAAAAAACACAAAGCAATAAAACTTAAATTCCGTAATTTACATTTCACCACAAAGAAATTCCTTCAAATACACAATGAAAAAAAAGAAGGGAAAACTAGGTACTATTTAATCGTGTGACTGAGAATGTGGACAAAAACTAAACAAAGGACATCCTATCCAACTAAGAAATACCTATAACACACCACCAAGTGTACCAAACCAACATTCCATCTAAATGACTCACACCTATTCTTAAAAACCTAAATGTTTAGCAACCTTTACCTATACCAAAAAGGTAAAAAAAAAAAACAACATAACAAAGGACTGCGCCGGGTCGAACCATCTATTCCACTATACCACAATGTCTCTCTTATTTGCCGGGCCCCCAAAATCAACAAACAACAAAAGAAAAATTCAAAGAAGAAGAAGAAAATAAACAACAACAAAACCGATGCGTTTACTGAGAAAATAATAATAAAAAAAAAAAGTTATGAAAACTCGCAACCGGCAGCAAACCAACCAACGTTGCCAGTTGCTATTGCCACCACAGCAGTTAAAACATCGCGGCGCAAAAATTTCATTTTCATTAATGAAACCAATATACTCAAGAGGTTGTTTTTTTTTTTTGGGGTGGGAAATGGGAAAAAAACATTTTGCGGAAAAACAAACAAAAATAAAAATACGTACAAAATAATAATAAAACCGTAACGTAGCCAAATTTTGCTAGAAGCGAAGCGCTTGCGTCAAATTTTGGCTATTTCCTTCTAGTTGCATTTCAGTGCAGTGCTACACCGCCAAATACTAACAACAACAAAAAACGACAACAAAACAGGAAACCAGTAGTTTATAGTCAGACTCAGTGACCAGCACACTAAAGGGGGAAAAACTAACCCAAAAGAGACTCTACAAAAAAAAAAAAACCAAAACAATAGAAATTCCGGTGTTGAAATGAAAAAAGAAAGAAGATATATAAATTCCCACTGTATCTGTCCACTGTAGTGTGTGGATGGACCAGTGGCGTAGCTACCGCTGTATCAGCTCTATTCATGTAACAGGGAACCTGACATATGCGGGCCCCAAAAAAAATGAGTAAATAAACATTTTCTTATAACCATTTTTTGTACATGTTGTGTCTTTGGGATAGTTTTGTTTGAAAACATAAATTCTGTTTCCAAAGTCTTTCAGAATGAACAAAATGATTAACATAGAGAAAGAAAACTTTTTTTTTTTTTTGGAAAGTGAAACATGTTTTCAAAAATAAAAGCAGGAACATAACGAAGCGCTTCTTTGATGAGTTGGCAGAAATAATTGTAAGAATTTCGGAATCGTTCCTTAAAGTCAACGTTTGCAATTGCCACCTGGGATATTTTGATTGGTTAAATTCAACAAGGATCTTAGAGCTTTCATTCTTTATGGTCTGAATAGTATGATTGACACCTTAGGACCAGATAAACTGTTTCCGTTTTCAAATGATGTACCTAATAAAACTAGGATCAACAAAACTGTTAGAAAAGTTGAATAAAGACTCTCCAGTTGATTTCTGCTAGGAACTACATATCGCACCCTCAGTGCAAAAGAGCGATAAGTCAAAAAATGACATTTTTGAGATAATGATGAGGAAATGTTGCTTTTTAAATTACCTTTCTTTTGAAGGGCTTGTTGTTAACTTAAACGAAAAATTCGAAAGATTATGACTGTTTTTATCCAATTCCTACTATATTAAGAGTCAAACTCTTTCCTAATTTAAACAATTTAAACAAATAAATTTATTAAAACTACAAAATAAACATAATGTTTCTTGTAATAGAGCTTTGACATTATGGAAATTGCTGTCCCATGGAAAGTTATAGGGGAAAGTTTAGAGTCAGTATGTATTTTGCAGAAGCGTTTTCTCAAAATGAACTTTTTTGAGTACTCGCTCTTTTGCACTGAGGGCGCGATATGTAGTTGCTTTAAAAATGTGCTTATAATTGAAAATCAATAAAATTATTCCATAAAATAACTTGCGGAATCAAAGAAAAACTAATCCCAGATATTGTAGCTAGTTAAATGTTAATTTTATTTTTCAAAAATCAATTTTATAGATCCTATGCGTAGTATCATATTTCAATTTTGAGTTTAAAAAATACACTCCTCTTTTTTTCAAAAATGACTTTTGAATGCCATTATTTAGAAAATATGTCAGCGGAGCAACCCAGAAAATTTTAGGTCATTCCGAAAACTCTAAATAGACTTAAATTCAAATTTTGCACAGCGCGTTTCTTCCCAACTACTCTGTTGTTTGTTTACTCTTTCGTCTCTCCTGTAAAATTTTGATTTTGGGAGTTACGAGGTTTTCTCATGAGACCGACGATTTGTATTATTTCTTTCACATATCAAGAATCGAATATAGTGTGAAACTCGGAATTTTGTTTTTATTTCAAAATATCACAGAACGAGAATTGACCCCCTGCTGTCTTAATTTTTTTTTTTTTTTTAGGTAATTATAGCTTTTACGGTAAAACCCCAATTTTGTGGCTCTACTCTTTTTGAAATATTTAAGGTCTTATAAATACAAGTTAGCTTAAAAGTTAACTTTCAAAATACCATAATATTCTAAATTCTAAAAAAATTTTTGAAGATGAATCGCTTATATTCCGATTTTGTAGAAAACTAATCAAGCTACAAATTCTTAATCTTAACTTCAAAAATTATACAAAAATGCTTTTGAAAATGTTCACTTTTTGAGCTAATGTTGTTAAGGCTTAAGGCTGTTTCAAAGACTGGAAGATGGAGGGAGGCCCCCAAAATAATTTGGATACAGGGCCCCGCAAAGGGCTACCTACGCCACTGGTGTGGATGAAGACGGAGCCATTAATAGTGGCTAGCTACCGTGTGGCAGGCATTCTACTCCTCCATGGGAACAGGTGGTAAGGGACTTGTGTACCTGAGAAATATAAGGAATTTACATTTTTTTTTTATTAACAACTTACCTGATAGTAGGAGTCCGCCATTTTGATGACGATGAAGACTAACAACGACGATGATGATGACAATGACCGACAATCCACCGACTAACGATGTGAGTGTCTAAAGAAATTAGTAGTAGATTTCTGTTAAAGGTGGTTCCTCTTCTTCCAGGCTCAAAAGACCCAAAAGACACAACAAAGACAAAACACGCGCGACTCGAGAATAATCAAATAACATACAATATAAAGAATAGAGGAGAAGGAATTACTCCACCAGCGCGATTTGTGAATAACGACAGAACGACAAGAGGAGGAGGTTGTCTCCTCTCGGCCTGCTCCTCGTCGTAGAGGGTACCTTAGTACACACAAAACAACACAGAACTCAATTCGATGTACCTAGAGTTCTCTGTGGTGTATCTCTCGATTTTGATTCGATGTGCTACTCTCAGCACAGAGCAGTTATGTGTTTCTGGTGTATCTCAAAGTCAAAGTAATTGAAACACGACGACGACGAGAAAAATGGCAAAAATAAAAACGCGAATCAACGACGAACAACAAACGAATGTGAATGCGGAGAATGATGATGGCAGAGCAAAAAAAGAGAGACGCAAAGTGGGAAAGACGATTCCAGAGAATCTCCCGGGGGGAATTGTAGTTTTTCCTTTCCAACTCTCAAAGAGTAGCCCGAGGGTATTTAACTTTTCTTCAAAACAATAAAACTACTTAACTTAACTTAGATAAAAGCGATTGGTTTTTTTTTTTTTTGCTTAAAAAAGTAACACTTTTTTTTTATTATTCAAAGAAAAAATACAAAAATTATAAAAAATTTATATATTTATAGAATCAACCAAGAAGAGGAGAGATGAAACAAAGATGACGATGACGACGACAACGACGATGATGATGATAGCGACAAAAAGGAGACAATAATGGCGAAGGTTTTGTTGTTTTTGACGGCGGCTTCGGTGGCGGTGAATGTCTCATTAAAAATTAACATACTGTGATTTCGATATTACCGAGATAATTCCGAGATTTCAAAAAACCCACAAAGATGCTTGCTCAGTTTCTTGAATTTTATCTCGATTTTTGTGATGCGATTTTTGTCGCGATGGTCACTTTTTTGTTTTTTTTTGATAATTTTTAGATGTTTTCTTGTGAAATTTTATTGAATTTTAATCCACAGGTCCAACAAATGGACACACAACCGGACTGCAATAGCAGCAGTTAGAGGAAGCAAGATTTTTTCTTCTTTTTTTTCGCGTTTCTTCTTCTTTTTTTTTCTTTCTTCAAGTTGAAATAAAAATTTGTATAGAAGAATTTGCACAATTCAAGTTTTATTTATTTGAGAGATGGTAAATTATAATAATATAATATATATAAAAAAATTAAAAAATTTTATTATATAGAAAAATTGTTAACAACACATCGAAATTGAGAGAGAGAGAAATTATAAAAAAAATTCCACAGCAAAAAATTGAAAAAAACTTTTTAAGACGAGTATTTTTTTACGACATGTTGCTTTGAGGTATGCAGGGCAGCCAACCGTTGAGAGAGTAGGTTTTTTTTTTGTTCTTTTTTTTTGAGTTTTCTTTTGAAGGAGAATTTTATTTTTTTAAACATTTTTTGACAGATTGAAGTGAAGTTGGTTGGGGTTTGTTGTAGTGGTGGTTTGAATAGTGGGATGTGTTCAGAGAAATTGTGTATTTTTGGGTGTCGATGTGGGAGTGTTGGAAGAAATTAATTTATAGAAAAATAGTTATAACCCAGCAAACGCAGAACTACAGAAAAAACCGGTGAAATATGTACGTAAAAGAAGTACTTCTTTTCCACTGAAAAAAGATAGGAGCCCGGGAAAAAACTCAGTTATATACTTTCTGTATATAAGAATACGTGAAGCAGCTATCTCTTTCTTGCATGCAAGATGAAATAAATTTCCCCTCCATTAATAGTACAGACAAATGTTATTCAAAAGTGCATCAGCGAAGCACTTCTGGAAGTGGTTCTGATGTACATTTTGCAGTACTTTTTTACCTACAGAAAAAGCACTGAAACTTGTACTTTTAAAGTACTTATTTGGAGCACTTTCATGGGTTTATATCCGTACTGCTAAAATCCATATTTTAATTTCATCTGAAAATAAAAAAATCTTCAAAACAAACAAACAATTCTTTTAAACAACTATTATTTAATATTTTATTGGAAAAACACAAAATAGTTTTTTTTTTAAAACAAAATACATAAAAAAAAAGATCCTTGGGCACGCCACTGTGGCCTGGGCAGTTGAGAAAAATGAAAAAAAAAAATACTCTGCAGTCTGCACTTTGGTGGTAGTTTTTGTATCTTGTTTTGCCTTTTTTTTCTAAATGCTCAAGGCTGAAGCTGCTGTAAACTCAGTCAATGATGTCTGGAATTGATCGCCACTAAAAGACAGAAAAATCAACAACTTTATAATTTATCAATTTTATAATCAGCATACCTTTATTTTCCAAATCAATTGGTGGTTGTTTTTGTGTCATTTTTTTTCTAAATGCACAAGGCTGAGGCTGTGCATTTTGATGGTGGAAATGGTGGTGGAATTTATGTGGCGTGCCGAAGAATTTGTGCGGTAGATTGTTTTTTTTTAAAAAATAGTTTTCACAAATAACACTGAGAAGATTTTATTTATTTTTTAAGTTAAATTGTTCTATTTATCTATCAAATGGAGCACAGAAATGTTTTTTTTTCTTAACGAATATGTTGCTGCGGCTATCAAGGTTTCACTAGAAAATATAAAATGCAGGAAAAGTCAAATCAATGGCGCGCCGCCATTACAAAAGAGACAAAACTTTGTGCATTGCATACATCGCTCTCTTTTCCTTCCATTTACCAAAGAGTTTATTTTTTTCAGGAGAAACAAAACTACAATATTTTGAGGGGAGAGATTTTGGTAAATAAGGAAACACATACACCTACAAAGTATAGACTTTGTTGGTGGTTGTAATTTCCCCTAAACTACTGAGGTTTGGTTTGCAGGGAAGAACAAAAAGATCGGTGTGTTTTTATTAAAAATATATCACCCGTATTGTGATTTACAATTATGAATCAATAGTTGATAAATACTAGGTCTGTTTGGGTTCTTTTTGGACAAAAATATGAAACCTGTCAAATTTTGAGGAGTGGGGATGAAATCCTCTCAGACAAAAAAAAAAATTGTGTAAAAGTACCCAAACGCTTTTAGCACAAAATTTTCTGCTACTTTTTCAACAACAACAAAAATGTAAACAACAACACCAATTGGAAAAAAAGAAACGAAAAATATCAAAACATTTTGTATTTTTTGTTTTCAAACACTTTTCTTTTATTTATTTCTTCATAAAATATTTATAAAATAAAGCACTTAACCACTAAAACGCAATAAATACAAAAAAAAAAAACACGAAATATAGCCACATCGCCATGTTTGAACATTGTTTTGTTGATCAAAAAATCTAAACACAAATAAAAAAAAAATAAAAGGTATAACTACATTGGCTCAAAAAGTGAAAAAGTACAAAAGTGAAAATTTTCAAATGCATTTTTGTGTAGTTTTTCGGGGTGGAAAATTAAAACTAATGATGCAGAAAGCTTATTTTTTGGTCTAAGAAACAATTTGTATACTCTTTTTCACAAAAAAATTGCGCTAGCCAGAAAAAAAATATTTTCACTTTTGTACTTTTTCAAAAAGTGGTGTATGTAGTTAAGCCTAAAGAACTGAAAAATATTAAAACCACTTTGTATTGTTTTTGAAAGACTTTAATTATTATTTTGTTCATAAATTATTAAGTTATTTTGAGTATCACACCACTAAAACGCAATTAATAAAGAAAAAAACAAGAAAAAAAGCCAAACTGATATGTTTTTATTTTGTTTTGTTTATTTTCTGTGACAAGAAAAACAGAGAAAAAGCACTACCTTTGACAAGAAGGGGAAATTTTTTTCTCCCTCGCGGCCATCTTTTTTGTGAAAAAAATGCACAATTTCAGAGTACCCAAACAGGAATTGGGCTGAAAATGTTGAAAAAAGTTGTAATATTTCTGTTTAAGGCAGTACCCAAACAGACCTCTGAAAGGAGAATGGGCATTTTGGACGTTGAGCGGCCATTAATAAAATTGGTATCAAATGAAAGGACTATAACTTAGGAAAAACTTTTACTATGGACGTTTCGCAGTATTGCGTTAAGAATGTAAGAAAATGCAGTATTAGTATCGATAATGCATTATTCAATGTATGAACGACAAATTGGTTTATATTTTTATTTGGAACATAAAGTATGATGCTCTGTCATTTTCCATGAGTCTGAAGTCATTACTCTTGAAAATCCGACCAATAGAAGTCATAATATAAGATTTTTAAGATAACCACTTCAAGATTTTGTTCAAAAGTTTTCAATCAATTTAAACTAACAAAAAATTGAATAACGAAACTCTCAAAAGTCTTGAAACTGTTGTTTTAAAATGCTTATAGTTTGGGTTCTAGTGGTTGGATATTCAAGATAAATGGTCTTTAGATTTAGGGAAAATAAGAGAGTATCGTATTTTGCACTTAAAATAAACACATAAGATACAACTTTGAGACAATCTGCACAAAGTGTTATATGCAAAAATGCATTTTATCCGTTTTTGGAGTACGTCACAAGGATAAAACTTCTCCACAATACATGTAAAGTCTGGTACGCTGCTCGCGCTAAATTTTAGCTCCCATACAAATTATCGAAAAATTTTATCTCAGCTAAAATGGATCCCATACAAATTATCGATAACTTGTATGGGAATTTTATCTCGGCTAAAATTTAGCGCGAACAGCGTACCAGGCTTAAACCTTAATTACATCAAAAAATAACAAATTCATTCCTGGCCGCGCAACGTTCACATTACATACAAACTTGCCCATTCTCCTTTGGGATTTTTAAATTTAAATTATATGAAAACTGGTCAACTTTTTAATGGAATTTTGTAATTAGATTTCGTTTAATAATGCTGGATTTTGCTGGATTTACATTACGTCTGCATTTCCAGATCTGCATTGAAAGGAGACACAGCATTTAAGAACCACCGATGTTGGATAGAGAGAGTAGATGAAAATGCAGACATCTTCACAAATGAAGATTATAGGAAGATTATGACGAAGACGAACATATGTTCGTCTTCATCAATGGGTGCGTTCAGGTACGCACAGATACCCTATCCAAGATACCTAAGTATCCGATTCGTTTGTGAACACGAATCAGCTGTTCTTCAAATCTCCCATAAGATACACGAGAATTACAACAACACAAAGGTATCCGGATACCCTTGGATCGGTACGTGAACGCACCCAATGTCTCTCCTTCATACGTACGGATTTCAGTTATTATATCTATCCCCCGTTACTTCTCTGCATACAGACGTATGTAAATCCAGCATTTACATACGTCTGCATGCAGAAAAGTAAAGAGGGATATATACAATACGTACAATCCGTACGTATGAAGGAGAGGCATTGATGAAGACGAACATGTTCATCTTCGCCATAATCTTCCTATAATCTGCATTTGTGAAGACGTCTGCATTTTCATCTACTTTCTCTATCCAACATCTGTGGTTCTTAAATACTGTGTCTCCTTTCAACGCAGATCTGCAAATGCAGACGTATGTAAATCCAGCATAACGGTTAAGACCATTCTCTGCTTTCAAAACTTTTTTTTAATTAAGTAATAAGATATCGAAATTTGATTTTTTATCAACTATCGATTGATAGTTGTTGTAAATCGCAATAAGGCAATATCGTCGGCCTCATAAGGAAACCGCGTAACTCCCAAAATCAAAATTTTACAGGAGAGACGAAAGAGTAAACAAATAACAGAGTAGTTGGTAAGAAACGCGCTGTTCAAAATTTGAATTTAAGTCTATTTAGAGTTTTCGGAATGACCCCAAATTTTCGTTTTCGCCATACACCCCAGGGGTGAGATTCTGTGTGGTGAAAACGAACAAACGTTTTCGTGTGTGCGAAAGGTTTTATTCATACAAATTGAAAAACGAAAGAATTTGTTCTGTATCTGTCGCAAATTTTCTTTCGTTTTTCAAAAACGATCGTTTTCGTTTCGTTTTTTATAGAATGTACCCCCTGGGTTGCTCCGCTGACATATTTTCTAAAGAATGGCATTCAAAAGTCATTTTTGAAAAAAGTGGAGTTCTGTACGCAACTCTACGGCCAGTTGTACAAACGTGGCCCAACCCCGGATCAGGAATTTAACTTGCCAATTTTGGGGGATTAGCAGCGGATATCAACTTTGGTTCAAATATGGATTTAATAATTTCAACTTATTTGGACCTAAAAAAACAGTGTTAAAAATTACCACCGAATTCAGGAGATAAATAAGTTGCTGAACCACGGATTAAATATTTGTACAACTATCCCTAAGAGCAAGTTCGTGCATTTCGCTGTCGACTTAACAATAATTTTTGTAGCTTTTTTTTCAAAATCGGATGGCGTTAGGAAGGAAAAGTTTTTACTTTTGTAAATTTCTCACTTTTTGTTGTAGTTATATAAAGCCTTTTACATACTTCTGAAGCAAGTCATGAAGTGAATATATAAATTTTTTTGGGGTAAATGGTCACCCGTGAAAGTTCGTGTGTACCTTCGTATTATGGGAACTCTTCAAAAAATGCTAAATCTTAAATATAAAGGTCCAAATTTTTAGGGACTATTTTGGCTATTTCCAACAAAAAAATCGATGGTCGTCTTAAAAAAAAAACACCCTATACTGTTTTTAGTATGTATGTATGTAATTCGATTCTATTAACTCAAGTATGCAAAATCTCAACTTTGCAATTTAATCACAACTAAATGCTTCTAGTAATGTTAATTTCATTAACCTAGAAAGGATCACAGTTGACTCTCTCTAAATCAAACTTCTCCTAAGTCGAATTTCCCTTTAATAGCGTTTTCGTTTGGGAATTCTTAGAAGCGTCCGGGACTGTCCGATCCGGAATGCCAAACGATCAGAGTTATGTCGAATTCCTTTCAATTTTTTGAATCGCCTCAAAAAAATCGAATTTTTGGTGTTAAAAAGGAACATGAAAACAGACCGAATTCTTTTTGCGATTGTATGTGTGTCATTTGACAACAATTTTTACACGAACGTCAAGCTGAAACCAAAACAATTTCTGCAAAATAAAACCAGAGATTCCTTTGATCAATAATTTTGTTTATTTTCTTCGGTAATATAGATTTATTTTAATCAGAATCAAAGGGAAATTGCAGTTATTATTAAGATCTGAGTGAAGATGAAGTAGAAGGTTATTATTTTGGTCGTATGCTGTGGTTTTACAGAGAAAAAATTTTCTGACGACAATTACGAGAAGAAAAGTGACAGTAATTTTACTTTTTCACAAGAAATATGCCAGGAAAAAATATATTTTGATCGCACATTGTTTTTTTTTTATTTATTTCATATTTTTCCGCAATAAAAATACGATATTCAATTAAAATTTACTCTTTATTTTAAGTTGGTGTTCTCAAATAAACAAACAACACGAAGAAAACTTTCAGCTTGACGTTTGAGAAATGTCAAATGTTACAAGTGTGTGTGCAAATCCGTGTAAATCTCTCAAAAAAGAGGGATTAAAAAAAATTCGAATTCTGCTTCGTTTGAGGCGAATTTTTTTTCTATGGAACATGATTTTCAGAAAAAATTCGCTTCGAGATCGCCGAAAATTCGATTTTTCAATTGAAAGGAATTCGACATTAGATACTTTTTTTTTATTCTGAAGTTTGGAGTGTGAAGAGCAGTTCTTCAGCTCCACAAAGCTATACGAACTATTACGAACAACGTTATGGCCATCGACTGACAGATCTAGACAGTGGCTATATGAGTGCTGACTCTAGCGATGTTTACAACAGACGATTTTACGATCGCTACAATTTCAAGATGATGAGTGGGCGTGATCGTGTAATAAGAGTAGATACAATTGAAGATCATTCAGATACACATAGTAGTGAAGATCATGTTGATGGTGATGCCGAGTCAGATAGTAATCGAACCCTCGAGAGGGTTAAGAGTGACAAAGAAGAGCGAGATAAGGACGATGATGAAGATTCTAATCGAACACTTACGAGAAGTCTTGGAAGAAGATCTTCAAGAAAAATGGTTCCGATAAGTATTTACTCTTCAGATGAAGAAGAACGATCTCAAAGTCGAGCGTCTTATATATCACAAACTGAAACTGAAGAAGAAGGTGAACCTTATGCAGATGATACGTGTGAATCGGGAGCGGAGAGTGTGGAAACACATTCGGTTTTGTATAAAAATATTAGAAAAGCTTGAAGAATGTGAAGATCTTCTCAACTTTTTTTTTGTAAATTGATCTAGTATTGTAAATACTTTCTTATAAATTCTGCATTTAGAAATAATATTTAATAAAATTATAATAATTTTTAAGTGTGCAATATAATTTAATTATGTAAAAAAAAAACAATCCGTCCAAATCATTTGGTGCAATTTATATTTAAGTTTATAAAAAATTTAATATTTTTTTTAGATTTAAGGAAAAAAAAAACGAAAATGTGATATTTTTCCGTTGTCTCGGCCGGAAGTGCAATCTTAGATTATAAACAACCAAATGGGTAAGAAGACTTGCTGGGATTATTGAAATATATAAGTCCAGCTTTTACTACACTGCCCATGGTGCAATAACAATTTTAATTTAGTTTAAATTTTATTTTATTTTTTTAAGGAAATATTTAATTTTAGCTTCAATTTCAGCTAAGACATCCAAATAATATAAATAAATAAAAAATACAATACCTATAATTGTATTTTTTTATAATAAAAGTTAATTTGTAAATAATTAAAAAATATATATATATTTAGTATTGTATTGGATGTATTTATTTTTATAAATAAAAATTTACAAGTAAAAAATAAGGTGCAATTGAATATCCAAGAGAAACTATTTGAATGGTGCAATAAAAATTTAATATAATTTTTAATATATTTAAAATTTTATATACATATTTATTATATTTATGATATTTATATTTAAAAAATAAAATTTTAATGTAAGTGGGTAGTTAAAATGTTAGGATTAATTTTATTAAATAAATTTACAAAAAAAATGTATTTAATTAAAAAATTAAACCTTTAGTTTTATTTATGATCAAAGGAAGAAAGATGAAAATGTAAGTTTTTTTTATTTAGTTCAAAATTTATTTTCTTACTTGTACTATGGGTACTTTATATAAGGCATATGTCGATGGTACGATTATAAAAATAGAAAAAAATGGGAATTATCTGTATCTATGAACCTCGAGCGATTTACTTCAAACTTGGTAGTTTTCAGTTTAAGGAAAATAGAAATTTTTCTGGACCAAAACTAATGGTACCTTCCCAAATAACTATAAAATTGAAAACTCAAACATTTTCAATATCGAGTCTAACAGTTTTCGTTAATTTTTTTATGTAAAGAAAAATGTTGAGAAAAAATTGCAAACAAGGTTGTAACTTACTTATAAAATAAACGAGTTTTTAACGAGTTTTGGACGCGTTTCGGACGCGTTTCATTTGACGCCTTTTCGACGCGTTTTCGACGCGTTTCAGACGCTTTTCGGACGCGTTTCGGACGCGTTTCGGATGCGTTTTGGACGAGTTTTGGACGCGTTTTAGACGCGTTTTGGGTGCGTTCTAGACGCGTTTTGGATGCATTTTGGATGTGGTTTGGACATGTCTTGCATATGTTATTTTGAATAAACTTTTGAACGGCTTACACCCTTTTTTTTTAATTTTCCACCCGCAAGTAATAAAATTAAAAACATTTAAATAAAATTTTAATTATTTTTTATTATTTGAATATGTAACTTTTTATCTAAAATACAATTTATTGCACACAAACTACACTGCCAAAATACTCGACACCTGCTCGGGAGTCTTCGAAAAAATCGTCTCAGGATTTTCAAATCCATTTGCTGGATCGTGAACCCTCTCATAGATTTGCTTGTAAATGGTAACAATCACATTAAATGCCCTCTTCTGCACAGTCGATCGATGATTACTCGACAAGAGTAACTGAATTTGTGGCAATAACAAAATATCGGGCATTTCCAAAAATGCATCCATTTTACTCATGAAAATCTTCAATAGATTCGCTTCAATTTTGTTTTGATTATTTTGCAAAATCGTATATATTGGGCCAAGATTCAAATTAGCAACTAGCGAGGAAGCCTGCTCGGATGTAAGAGTATCCATTTGAGCTTCAGATTGAGCTTGTAAACGTTCAACTCTCTCATCCATGTACTCGTAGACAGCCAAAGTACTTTGCATGTGATAGAGACAATTCAGAAGATAAACAGCCATATCGACTGTCGGTAAATGAGAAGCAGACTCCTGCACTGATTGGAGGAGAGGATCAATAACGCAGGAGACGATCTTAGTAATGTCTGACTGACGTCCATCGACCATGGTAGCCACAGAAAGTATTTCCTTGAGGATATTTAAGAGACGTCCAACGGATGATGGTGGAACTAGATCTCTTTGTGGAGGTTCCAAGCCCATTACATGAGATGCTGGCCGCTGAAGAATCGTCTTTACTTGGCTAGACAACGAGTTTAGGTACACCTGCTCGCTGAATTTCTGAAGTTCACTGATACACTGTTCCAGAGCTCCTCCTTTGACAACCTGTAATTCGTAATTTATTTAATTCATGAATCGCAATGCAATACTTAAGTTTAAGTTAAATCAATTTTTAATATACAGCCTTATTGTGATTTACAACTATCAATCGACAATTGATAAATACTAAAATTTGGGATTTATAAACCTATTTTATATAGGAAAACAGGTCAACTTTTTGATGGAATTTTGTAATTAAATTTCATTTAATAACGGTTAGGACCATTCTCTGATTTCAAAACTTTTCTTAATTAAGTAATAAGATATCGAAATTTAATTTTTATCAACTATCGATTGACAGTTGCAAATCGCAACAAGGCTGATAATTTTTAAATCCAATATTTACACATTAAGTGAGAAGATTTCAATTAAATGAACGAAAAGATAAGAGATTTGAACCGTTTTTGTTCAATTTTATTTTTGAGTCCTTGAGTCCCTAGACTACCGAAAAAAAAACCTCGGCAATTAAAAATACTTTAAAGTCTATAGGTTAAAAATTGCTGATGTTGCTGTATAGTTTTTTAAAATTAAAATTAATTTTTGTTTGCTTAAATTTCATAAAATAAACGATACCAAAAAATTCTCTAGGTAATTTTAGAAAAAAAATATATCGTCGGTGACGCGTGCAAAGTTCGTAACTCCATTTTTTTTTAATGAAATTTGAAATTGATGCCATCTGTTAGATTTACTCAATATCTACAATCCCTCTTACCGGAAATCCCCATTTTAGTCATATTAACCTTGAATTCGCACTTAAGAAAAAATTGGCCAGTAAATTTAGTGAGAAAAAAGTGTAAAGTGTATGTAGTTTTTTTACTCTCCTGAAAAATTTGTGTCGATGGAGTTACACATTTTGCACGCGTCACCGACGATATGGGAGTAAAAGACAATCTTCCATCGTTTAAGCGATAAATGCAATTTTCTCACAAACTGACTTCAAACACAAAAAAAAATATTTTCAACACAACGGCAATACCTACAATATTTACATACACGTTTTCAAAAACCCAGAATCTCAATTCTATCTGTAAAATTTAAATCCACTAAATTTAATCAAGAGTTTTTGAAAGAATGGTCCTCAACTCAGAATTTTTGAAAAAAAATGTTATTAAACATTTTTAGATGACTTATTTTGGCCATAAATATTATCAGTTGAATTCCGAAGAGGAAAAGGTAACATACATATATTACAGTTTTAAAAAATATATTAAAAATTACTTCAATTTCGTGGGGTTTTGTTTGATAAAAACTGAATTTTTGCATTGAAATAATTGATTTTCTCAAAGACCTTAGCAAATAAGAACTTTAAACATTTGCTATTTAACTTTCAACAATGAGGGCTATTGAGTGAATAAAAAAAATAACTTTATATTTAAATGTTGAATTTCAAAAAAAAATTAGTTAGGTACATTTTTTTTCAAAACATCTATTACAAAAATGTTCTTCGAAAATGAAATACTTTTTTATTTTTTTCATAAACTGTAATACATATTGAGATTTCCTTTTTTTCTTTTAAAATCAAAATAAATGTGGCCAAAAAAAATTGAAAAATAAATGCATTTTATATTACGAAAAAGTTTTTAAAAGGACATGTTAAATTTTTTTTATTTTATTTTTTTTAATCTGAGTTTAATTATCATTTTTTCAAAAACCCTTTCCTCAATTTACTTAATTTTAATTTTACAAATATTAATAAGCTTCTAGCTTTTTAAAAATGTATATTTAAATATTGTAGGTGTTGTCGTTGTCTTCAAATATTTTTTTTTTTGTGTTTGAAGTCAATTTGTGAGAAAATTGCATTTATCGCCTAAACGGTGGAAGATTGTCCTTCACTTTCACTCCCATATAATTATTTTCCTTTAATTGCCTAGACAATCTTTTGGCATAAATGAAATGTAAACAAATTTTTTTTGTTCACACAAATCTTCAATTAAATTTAAAAAAATCAAAACGGCAACATCGGCAAATTTTTAATCTATAGACTTTAAAGTATTTTCAATTACCGACGTTTGAAAAAAAAATCATGAAAATCAGAGCTGTTCGGCCGGGTTCCCTAATATTGCCATTTTTTGAGCTTTAGTTACTCCACTAAATCATTTATTTTATATTGAAAAGGGAAAATTTAAAACAAACCAAAAATAGGTAAATTAAAAAAGAAAAAGAAGACAAAGAAATACTCTTTTACAAAGAAGAAAACAAAAAAAAGGACAAAAATATAAGAAATAATGTCAAAAAGGTTATAACTCCTCACCTGATTGATAGTATGCTGATAAAATCGAAGAAGATTAGACAAAGCAAATAAAATTATCGTATCTTTCTCGGAATTCAAAATTGTCTCAACTCGAACCTTCAATGGATGACAAACACCATCGGCAATATGAGCCAATGCTGTCTGAATTTGATCAGATAAATCTGTAAATTGTAAATACTTTGATGGATTCTGTGAAAATTCAAATCAAGATCTTACCATTTTTATCACATTTCTTAACCAAAATCATAAGATTCTCTTTTTCGCTTGGAATTGCTTGATGCAACCAAGCAAACATGTCTCCGATGTATCGTTTGGGATCGTGAGCATGCATTTCAATTGGTTTTGGATTGCCACCAGGCCCACCAACAGTCAGAGCATCGATGAACATTCTGACCAAAACTGCCCGACGAGAGATGGCATATTCATCGATGACATACCTAAAAAATGGATCCTGGAAACTGGAATTTGGTGGAGGAATAAAGAAGAAACTTACTTAAACAAAACTGGACGATCTTGTAAACGGTTCATAGCTTCCACAACTAAACCCCCAATTTCGTTGTTATTCAAGTTCCTACAATGATTTTGTGTCCATCGGTAAAGACGCTCCAAAGCACCTTCCTGATGCAATGTCATCTCTTCCATAATATCCAAAGCAGCTGTCTGATAGCCACACTGCATTAATACTCTACAATCAGAGTGAATAGCTTGCACCCGATCGAGAACTTTAAAGAAATCCCCAACAATTGGGGCATCTCTCGTTGTTCCATACAACATTTGATGTTCGGGGACACTTAATTGGAAACGGCCGAGGAATGCCTCGGCGATTTGTTGATGTATTTGTAATTTACTTCGTTCTTCTTGTAAAGAGTTTGTTTGAGTAATCAAATCATGAGTCAGAGCTTTGGAACTCTCTAAATCTTCTTTCATGGTTCTCACTGAATTTGCCATTGTATCAATTTCAGTGCAAACAGCATCGAGAGATAATTTAACTTCACGAAATGCATTGAGGAAGTTTTCATTGATGCCGACACTACGTTTTTCAATTTGACTACGAAGATTACGACGATTTTGGAGGGTGTTATCGGTGAAGAAGGTTGACAAGTCGGCAAGAGCTTCCAAGGTGTCCTAGGACATGTTTTTTTGTTTTATTTGGAAAATTCTAATTGGTTGGGAATAATTTTATACCTTGTCAGTGTCTAGACGAGTTTCTAGAATTTTGTTAACACGTTTTTGGATACGATCCTCTTCAGCTGCAGATAATTCACTCATTTTAAGGATTTTTTGTTCAAAATTTATCAGAAATTTTTATAAAAACAAACTATACAACGTCAACAAATGGCAAATGTCAGCTGATTGTCAAATTTTTGACAGTTCATAATTTCTATCAACTTTGTCAGTTCAATTCTGAGGAAACTTTAAAGAGTGCGTTTAGTGGACATTTTTTTTAAAATTCATCTTTTTAGAATTTGTATTAGGGGTATTCACGATTCGATGCAAATGGTCTTGTATCGTTGCAAAATTGCAAAAGTGTAACATTTTCTTAAAGGGGGCAATCCCTCCGGACGATAGCAATTTCAATAATTTTTTTTGGAAAACCGAAAGCATTTATGGAAATTCCCAAGTAACAATTTTACTTGCATAATACTACGTTTCCACCTACGCTAAATCCGGGATTTAGCTAAGTAGATTTAGCATAAATCTCGAGTTTTATTCTAAACCTCGGATTGAAAGTAGGTAAACATCCTAGATTTAGGGTATCTCAACCCAAATCTGAGATAAAGCGAAGTAGATTTAAAATAAATCTCGAGATTTATTCTAAATCTACTTAGCTAAATCTCGGATTTAGCGTAGGTGGAAACATAGTATAAGGTCCATTTCCTTCGATTCGGCAAGCTATAGTTAGTATAAGTTTAGTTTAAGGCTTACTTACTCAAATCATCCATTTTGGAAACAAAGGAGGTCCCCTTAAGGCCATCTGGAAGTGTTTAGAAGAAGCCTTGTGAATATAAGTTAAAGAAGACCTTCATAAGACCTGTTTGAACCGTTTTAAAGAAGCCTTCTTTTTTCAAGTGACAGAAGGCTTTCATAAGACCTGTTCCAAGAGGTTCTTGTAAGTATGCAATGTTTTCATCTCTCAAGTATGCAATGTTTTTCACCAATAAGTATGCAAAGCTTTTATCCTGCAAATATGCAATGTTTGTAACACATTGCATTTTTATGTGAGGTTTCAATTAGCTCCCTTTTTGCCACTCATCTTTAATATTCGACTATGGTCTACTGGTAAGGTGCTGGCTTGGTATGCAGAGGTACGTGGGATCGATTCCTGGCGGGGCCATTTGTGAAATAAAAAAAAAAAAAAATCATGTGTGCAATTCACACGTGGTAGAAGTGAAACCTTAAAAAATCATTTTTCTTGAAAAAAAAGAAAAAATCTACCTATTTTTATTCTATCACCTTCAAATCCATGTTTTTTATATGACAACCTATATAAATTTTATATCATCTGAAAGGTTCTTGTCTAAGCTCAAAATATATATATATCGATCAGGTCTATGAGACATCTACAAAAAGAGCTAGAATTTTTTTAACTCGATCAATTTCCATAAAAAAAGCGAAAAACACGTATTTTTATCTTCTCACGCTATTAAATGCATTTTTTCCCTAACAACCTATAAAAATTGAATATCATCTGAAAGGTTCTTGTCTTAACTCAAAATATATATATCGATCAGACCTATAAGACATCTACAAAAAGAGCTAGAATTTTTTAAACTCGATGAAATTTCATCAAAAAAAGCAAAAAAAAACATTTATTTTTATGTTCTCATGCTTTAAATCAATTTTTTTGTTTGACAACCTATAAAAAATTTTATACCATGTGAAAGCTTATTGTTTCACCTTGTATAATGATGTATAAATCTTATTTCAAAGATGTCTACAAGAGAAGTTAGAATTTTTTAAAGTCAACCATGTCGAATTTCCAGACTGAGATTACGGTACTTTCTACACTGGTAGCTGGTCATCGCCAACAGATCTCCACAGGTGTTTTGAGGTATTTTTAAATTTTTTTCAATTTAAGATTGTGTAACTTGTAGAGCACGTAACGATATGTGTGATATATCAAATAAAAGGTTATGTTAGCAGCATGCGTATTAAAGTTAAATCAAATTTGTATGTGCACTAGATCAAAAGATATAACGTGTGTTCGAATAGACTATCTTTTTACCGTTATCTCCGAATTTTGAATATGAAATTAATTGAAATTTTGTACAATTATAATATATTTAATTATCTATCTACAGTACAAATTTCATTCATTTATCTATTAAAAAAAAAAAGTTATAACAAGTTGAAGTCGTGTCGCGTTTTCGTTTCATTTTGTTTCAAATCACTACGATACTAAAGAAGTTTTCACTTCAAAAATGTGTTCTTTTTCAATTAAAATAAAATTCTTCCCATTTCAGAACGAAAGGAAAAGCATTGACATGGCCAAAAAAGAAGAAAAAACAAAATAGAAAAAAATTAAAAGAAAAAAAAATCAATAAAATCTTTTTTTTTTTATTCATAAATTCAACATCTTATAACAACCTCCATAAGGCCTTATTATAACATCCAATGCAAATGATAGTTTCCTTAGAGAAGCTATAGTTTCCCTAAAATGTTTCATTGTTTTGTAAAAAGGCCTGCATAAGGTCGTTTTACGCTGTTCGTCACAAGCTATTAACTTGTGGCTTGCCTGTGGAGGAAGGTCTTGGGGAAATTCGGTACTGTGCGCCAAAATGATTTGCATAAGACATGTCCTTCTTCTTAAACAAGTCAAAAAATAGCTTGCATTGACCCTTATGAAAGCTAAATTGTTACTTGGGTAGTCGTTAATTAATTGTGATAATTTCGATTTTGCAGCTCCATAATTTCATAAGGAAATGTGTTGTTTCGCTAACTTGATATCAACTTAGCGAAACACCATCTCTAAAAAAGGTTTTTTTTGAAAAACTGAGTATGAGGGAATTTGCCGCTAATTTGTCGTTAATTAGTTGGTCAGCTATTACATGAAGCCTCAAGAGGCGCGCCTCTTTTCATAACCAATGAGTGCAAAGAGAAAGAAGATAAAACAAAAAATTATCCGAGCGGAGAGTCATGGGCCAAAATTCCGAGACTCTTTTTTGACGTTTCTTTTTCCACTCTTTCTTTTTTCAACATTCCCTTTCATTTCTTTTTGCTTCTTGGTGGAATACAGCAACAACAATACTTAAATCAAAAAAGAAATGTCAAATTTGAGTCTTTGACTCAAGAGGCATCGTGTAATAGTACGCGCCTCACAGAATGATTATCAAAAGAAAATTCGAAAAAAGAGTCAAGCCTCTTGAGGTTTCATATAATAGCTGACTTGTACCAATTTAAATTTTGTCACTCACTGTTTTCATTCAAATTTTTAATATTTTCCAAATTTGACACGAATTTATCAATTCGCTTAAAAAATGACTTAGACTTAACGTACCAAAGCGTGGCTTATACCAAAATTTGCCGTTCGAGACCCTCGAATTAGTTGTGGCATTTTCAATTTTGTCGCTCACTGTTTTTCTTCAAATTGAGAGTTGTTCCGCTAACTTGACACGAATTTACCAAGTTTCACTTAAAAAGTGGCTTAGACTTAAGTGCCGGGCTACACGGTGATTTTTCAATCGCCTAACTAGTTAGTTTGTAGGCAAGAGGGGTGAGGATTTTCTTTTTTTTGACGTTTGTTCCTAGAAAATGTGAATTGGAACGTGATTGGGCACAATAACACTGTGTAGCCAGGCCCTAACGCATCAAAGCGTGGCTTACACCTGAATTTGCCGTTCGGGACCCTCGATATAGTTGTGCCAATTTCAATTTTGTCGCTCACTGTTTTCATTAAAAAGTGCGATGTTTCGCTAACTTGACGTGTCAACTAGAAGTTGTTTCATCATTGTTTTAACCCTTTTTTTCCTGTAGAAGCAGCTGAAGCGAAACGAAATTTTTCATACAAAATTTCGTTAACGAAATCTTGAACGAAATTAATTTTGTTTTATTTTTGCTTTAAAACTTATTTTTTTATTATTTTTACTTTGCTATATTATTTTTTTCGTTAATATGTTTGCTGTTGACTTTGGAAACTTAAAATTTTTTCGTTTCGCTTCAGCAGCATACTAGACTTCAAAGTGAAAAAAATTGACAAGGTCTCAAATTTTGTCAAATTCGACTTTAATGTCGAATTCCTTTCAATTTTTTGAATCGCCTCAAAAAAATCGAATTTTTGGTGTTAAAAAGGAACATGAAAACAGACCGAATTCTTTTTGCGATTGTATGTGTGTCATTTGACAACAATTTTTACACGAACGTCAAGCTGAAACCAAAACAATTTCTGCAAAATAAAACCAGAGATTCCTTTGATCAATAATTTTGTTTATTTTCTTCGGTAATATAGATTTATTTTAATCAGAATCAAAGGGAAATTGCAGTTATTATTAAGATCTGAGTGAAGATGAAGTAGAAGGTTATTATTTTGGTCGTATGCTGTGGTTTTACAGAGAAAAAATTTTCTGACGACAAATTTTGCTTCTTGGTGGAATACAGCAACAACAATACTTAAATCAAAAAAGAAATGTCAAATTTGAGTCTTTGACTCAAGAGGCATCGTGTAATAGTACGCGCCTCACAGAATGATTATCAAAAGAAAATTCGAAAAAAGAGTCAAGCCTCTTGAGGTTTCATATAATAGCTGACTTGTACCAATTTAAATTTTGTCACTCACTGTTTTCATTCAAATTTTTAATATTTTCCAAATTTGACACGAATTTATCAATTCGCTTAAAAAATGACTTAGACTTAACGTACCAAAGCGTGGCTTATACCAAAATTTGCCGTTCGAGACCCTCGAATTAGTTGTGGCATTTTCAATTTTGTCGCTCACTGTTTTTCTTCAAATTGAGAGTTGTTCCGCTAACTTGACACGAATTTACCAAGTTTCACTTAAAAAGTGGCTTAGACTTAAGTGCCGGGCTACACGGTGATTTTTCAATCGCCTAACTAGTTAGTTTGTAGGCAAGAGGGGTGAGGATTTTCTTTTTTTTGACGTTTGTTCCTAGAAAATGTGAATTGGAACGTGATTGGGCACAATAACACTGTGTAGCCAGGCCCTAACGCATCAAAGCGTGGCTTACACCTGAATTTGCCGTTCGGGACCCTCGATATAGTTGTGCCAATTTCAATTTTGTCGCTCACTGTTTTCATTAAAAAGTGCGATGTTTCGCTAACTTGACGTGTCAACTAGAAGTTGTTTCATCATTGTTTTAACCCTTTTTTTCCTGTAGAAGCAGCTGAAGCGAAACGAAATTTTTCATACAAAATTTCGTTAACGAAATCTTGAACGAAATTAATTTTGTTTTATTTTTGCTTTAAAACTTATTTTTTTATTATTTTTACTTTGCTATATTATTTTTTTCGTTAATATGTTTGCTGTTGACTTTGGAAACTTAAAATTTTTTCGTTTCGCTTCAGCAGCATACTAGACTTCAAAGTGAAAAAAATTGACAAGGTCTCAAATTTTGTCAAATTCGACTTTAATGTCGAATTCCTTTCAATTTTTTGAATCGCCTCAAAAAAATCGAATTTTTGGTGTTAAAAAGGAACATGAAAACAGACCGAATTCTTTTTGCGATTGTATGTGTGTCATTTGACAACAATTTTTACACGAACGTCAAGCTGAAACCAAAACAATTTCTGCAAAATAAAACCAGAGATTCCTTTGATCAATAATTTTGTTTATTTTCTTCGGTAATATAGATTTATTTTAATCAGAATCAAAGGGAAATTGCAGTTATTATTAAGATCTGAGTGAAGATGAAGTAGAAGGTTATTATTTTGGTCGTATGCTGTGGTTTTACAGAGAAAAAATTTTCTGACGACAATTACGAGAAGAAAAGTGACAGTAATTTTACTTTTTCACAAGAAATATGCCAGGAAAAAATATATTTTGATTGCACATTGTTTTTTTTTTATTTATTTCATATTTTTCCGCAATAAAAATACGATATTCAATTAAAATTTACTCTTTATTTTAAGTTGGTGTTCTCAAATAAACAAACAACACGAAGAAAACTTTCAGCTTGACGTTTGAGAAATGTCAAATGTTACAAGTGTGTGTGCAAATCCGTGTAAATCTCTCAAAAAAGAGGGATTAAAAAAAATTCGAATTCTGCTTCGTTTGAGGCGAATTTTTTTTCTATGGAACATGATTTTCAGAAAAAATTCGCTTCGAGATCGCCGAAAATTCGATTTTTCAATTGAAAGGAATTCGACATTAGATACTTTTTTTTTATTCTGAAGTTTGGGTTTCTTTGTATTTGTGAAACATCAAATGCGAACGTCTGATGAAAGTTTTGTTTTGTTTATTTTTTTTTTTATTATCATTAAGTTATCTATTTTTGTTTTCTTTCTTCACATTATTTTAATATAGTTTAAAGTTTGTGCATAGTTAAAAATCTTGAAATTGAGAAATGAATAACAAAGAATGACATTTCATTACTTTGACGTCTTAAGTGTTAACATGTGTGCGTGATTCTGGTTTTGATTCTGCCTCAAAATTCGGAATCGATTTTCTCTTCTTTTCAGAATTAGAATTGTCATTGAGTGCCAAACGATCAGTTTCAGAATCGTTCGGGAGAATTCCGGACAGTCCCGGACGACCAAACGAAAACGCTATAACTGGAACTAATTTCCGTGTCCCTTTGAAAATGCGACTTAGATGGGGTCGACTGTATATTCGTTCGTTTTGAAAGAACTACAATGACCCTTCTATAATTATGACAACTTTTTAAAATGCAACATTTTAAAAGAAATTAAACGGAGAACCAAACTACAGAAATAAGGCTATTGTCTTTAATTTCAAGTATGCTTAATTTATAATACAACAGTTTAGTAAGTCTCATACTCATTTCGTGACTGGTAAGTTGAATCAAAATTAAATTTCAAATACAACTAGATATATAAGCTGCGTCCCTTTGGGAATATTTATCTACTGTTTAGTACTTAACACTACCTTGAACTACTTTTGCTCTATTAAAAAAGCTGTTCAAAGCAGCTTTAAGTACTAACTAGGCTTGTGTAGTTCGCGAACGAACTAGTTCAATGAACTAGTTCATCTTGGTGAACTAGTGAACTTAGTTCACTTACTTAATTCAATTTAGTTCGCGAATAGCGAAACAGATTTTTTTCAACAAACTAAACAGCAACCTAGAGCAGTCGTAATATGACATTACAAAACAGCTTGCGCTCGACCTACATTATCATTTTTTTTATATTATGTATATTTTGTGTGAAAGCAAGTCCCATCTGTATAGGAAATTTTCAAATTTGGTCCTTGTCTCCTTGTCTTATACGCCGACAGCGCCCTTTTAACCCGACAGACGTTTAAAGAATAGGGGTTCAGAAACCAAAGTGCATATGAAATTGCATCTAATTCTTTGTGGAGCGAAATCAGTTCTTCTGCTCTACCTCAAGATTTAGATGTAAAACAAAAGGCAAAAGGTCGCTTGTGCCAGTATCAGCGTTTCTTCTGCAAGCACCAGTTATTCTTATATTTCTGAGCAAGAACAAAAAACAAGTATCATCTTGGTCCTTGTTACTATGATTTTGATTTAATGAAAGCAGAACGAACTTCTTCTAGACTTTCGTCAGGAACCAGAAAGCTCTACAAGTATATGAAGAAATTAAGAATTTTTATAAAAAATAAAATATGTACCTGTTATTTTTAGATTGTATTTGTTTTATTATGTAGAATGCGTCAATTTTACATAAATTTGGATACAGTTTGTACAAACTAATTTTGTTTTTTAATTCTAACAAAACCGGAGTGATTAAAATAAATTGAACTAAAATGAACTAGTTCAGAACTAGTTCATTAGCGTGATTTGAACTAAAGTGATCGATCACTCAAATGAACTAAAGTGCCCAACTCTAGTACTAACCAGTACATAAATATTCCCAAAAGAACGCAGTTATAGTTATCCCCCAATAGTACAGGAAAGATAGACTTTTTCGTGGAACGAAATACAGGACGGCTGAATTTTTCAAATCTGAAAAAGGGGTATTAGAAAAGCTTAAGTCCTGGTTTTCGGGACGCCACCCCCCTGGCGAAATCCGCCATTTTGGAAAACGCGAATCACTCTATATCTCCAAAACTATGGGTCCTATAGAAATGGTTGTCAGACCAAAGTTCTTGGAAATTTAATTATCTTTTTCTTTGTAGTACATTATTTTTCTCAGCGGGCAATAGTTTTGAGGTTATGTTGTTTTAATTTATTTTTTTTTCGGTTTTCTTAAGATTATAACAATTCCAGTACTAGTTACATAATTTTTTAAACAGTAAAAGTTATAGACCATCAAATTTCCAATAATTTGGTATATTTTTTAAAGTCATGCGATGTATGAGTCGAAAGTTATTGAATTGAAAACTATAGTCTAAGTACAGGAAAATTAGTAAAGAAATCAGGCATTTTGTGGAACGAATTAAAGGGAGGCTGATTTTTTCAAATCTGAAAGAAGGGTATTAGAAAAGCTTAAGTCCTGGTTTTCGGGACACCAACCCCCTGGCAAAATCCGCCATTTTTTAAAACGCGAATTGGTCTATATCTCCCAAACTATTGGCTTGATCGAATAAGTTACTGAACCAAAATTGTAGGTAATATAAATATCTTTTCTTGTGCATGCACTGTTTTTCAGCGAGGACAACACTTTTTAGGTTATGTTGTTTTATTTTTTATTTTTTCTGTTTTTTTAATTTCTCTCAGTCTCTATGATAGAAACATAATTTTGTAGCATCATTAAAGTTGTAGAACATCAAATTTACATTAATTTAGGATACTTTTGAAGATTATATGACTTTTCAAACCAAAGATACGGAACTTAAAGAGCAATCCCTCTCAATATTTCTGTGGCCACAACCAATAACCGCTTAAGTCGAAAAAGAAAACAAAATTAAGTCTTACTATAATGCTCCGCATTTTTTAATTTACCTCAAAAACAACTCAATCTTTTATTAAATCGATGTAGATGGTTTTAATCTATCGTTTTTTATAGTTAAAACAGTAAAAATATGTAGACTTTGAATTGGAAAGCATCATAAGACCACTGAAAATTTTTTGTCTTAACTCACTTAAGCGGTTATTGGTTGTGGCCACAGATTTTCAAAAAATATACTAATATGTTTTTGCATAAGGTATGAAAAAAAGGCTAAATCGGGTACCTAATGTAAAAACAAGAAAAATATGATATGAGGGGGAGTTATTAAGGTGGGTAATGGTAAAACTTACAATATTGAGGTACACATATTTTGTTTTAAGTCAAACATCATACTTTTATGATGCTAAAAAATTATGTTTCTATCTGTTTCTATCTTCTACTGAGAAAAATTAAAGAAAAAAAAAACAGAAAAAAATAAAAAATTAAACAACATAACCTAAAAAGTGATATCCTCGCTGAAAAACAGTGCATGCACACGAAAGATATTTATATTGCCTACAATTTTGGTTCAGTAACTTATTCGATCAAGCCAATAGTTTGGGAGATATAGACCAATTCGCGATTTAAAAAATGGCGGATTTTGCCAGGGGGTTGGTGTCCCGAAAACCAGGACTTAAGCTTTTCTAATACCCTTCTTTCAGATTTGAAAAAATCAGCCTCCCTTTTATTTAATTCGTTCCACAAAATGCCTGATTTCTTTACTAATTTTCCTGTACTTAGACTATAGTTTTCAATTCAATAACTTTCGACTCATACATCGCATGACTTTAAAAAATATACCAAATTATTGGAAATTTGATGGTCTATAACTTTTACTGTTTAAAAAATTATGTAACTAGTACTGGAATTGTTATAATCTTAAGAAAACCGAAAAAAAAAATAAATTAAAACAACATAACCTCAAAACTATTGCCCGCTGAGAAAAATAATGTACTACAAAGAAAAAGATAATTAAATTTCCAAGAACTTTGGTCTGACAACCATTTCTATAGGACCCATAGTTTTGGAGATATAGAGTGATTCGCGTTTTCCAAAATGGCGGATTTCGCCAGGGGGGTGGCGTCCCGAAAACCAGGACTTAAGCTTTTCTAATACCCCTTTTTCAGATTTGAAAAATTCAGCCGTCCTGTATTTCGTTCCACAAAATGCCTGTTTTTTTACTAACTTTCCTGTACTACAAATGATTTCATAAATAAAAAAACAAATTATATTAGTAATTTTCATTTGTATTTTTCTTAATATCTAAACGTTAGCTTTCTTCGGAAGTGAACCAAAAGCCGATATAACAGTTCCTTTAGTTCCTGTAACTGTTGTTGTCAATGCTGGTGGTGCTGTCTTAACTGGAGCTGGTTGATCCCATTTAGATTTCCTAAATAAATCAAAATATTACTTATTCTTAGAAAAAAGAAACAAATTCTATTAAAAAAAACTTACCTTTTTTTAGCTTCTTCTTCGACTTTTCTTGCTGCTGCTGTAGCTTGTTCAATTTTATCACTATCTTTCTTTTCTTTTTGTCTTTTGGCCATTTCAATCTTCTGAGCTTTAGCCAATTCCTCATAGAAACTCTCTTGTCCCCATTGCAATGGATCATACATTTCGGGAGGATAATTTGTTCCAAATTCATTAATGTCACAAAATGAAATAAGTTTCTCGTAAATACTTGGATTACGGAAGTCTTTTCTTTCCTGTATTATTCGATTCATGTCCATATTACTGTCTTCCATTTTTTCATAGAGATGTCTTATCTTTTCAGTCAATTCGGGAGTTGGTTTGCCTTTTGGCTCTGGCGGCAAAGAGAATCCATAGTGAGCGTATTTATCGACTTTTGTGTCTTTTTTTGGAGACTTTCCTGCCGAGGATTCTTCTTGGTCAACATCCATTTTCATTGAATCATTTGTTGGAGTTGTTTTATCCTCATTTTTCTTATCTCCTAAAGTGACTTCATCACCATCTTCGCTTTCAGTTTCTTCATCTTCGTCGGATACAATTGTATCGTCTTGGTAGCTGACCAAACGAAGGGATTTTGGTCGTTTTGGTTTCTCGGGAGTTGCAACTGGAGTTTGTTGTTTTGGAGGTGGAATTTGCTGCGGAATACAAATGATTTTCAATTGAAATTCTTTGGAAAAAGTTGAAATTACTTACAACAATGGATTCGGTTTTAAAAATGGATTCGCGTTTTAAAAAATGGCGGATTTTGCCAGGGGGTTGGTGTCCCGAAAACCAGGACTTAAGCTTTTCTAATACCCTTCTTTCAGATTTGAAAAAATCAGCCTCCCTTTAATTCGTTCCACAAAATGCCTGATTTCTTTACTAATTTTCCTGTACTTAGACTATAGTTTTCAATTCAATAACTTTCGACTCATACATCGCATGACTTTAAAAAATATACCAAATTATTGGAAATTTGATGGTCTATAACTTTTACTGTTTAAAAAATTATGTAACTAGTACTGGAATTGTTATAATCTTAAGAAAACCGAAAAAAAAATAAATTAAAACAACATAACCTCAAAACTATTGCCCGCTGAGAAAAATAATGTACTACAAAGAAAAAGATAATTAAATTTCCAAGAACTTTGGTCTGACAACCATTTCTATAGGACCCATAGTTTTGGAGATATAGAGTGATTCGCGTTTTCCAAAATGGCGGATTTCGCCAGGGGGGTGGCGTCCCGAAAACCAGGACTTAAGCTTTTCTAATACCCCTTTTTCAGATTTGAAAAATTCAGCCGTCCTGTATTTCGTTCCACAAAATGCCTGTTTTTTTACTAACTTTCCTGTACTACAAATGATTTCATAAATAAAAAAACAAATTATATTAGTAATTTTCATTTGTATTTTTCTTAATATCTAAACGTTAGCTTTCTTCGGAAGTGAACCAAAAGCCGATATAACAGTTCCTTTAGTTCCTGTAACTGTTGTTGTCAATGCTGGTGGTGCTGTCTTAACTGGAGCTGGTTGATCCCATTTAGATTTCCTAAATAAATCAAAATATTACTTATTCTTAGAAAAAAGAAACAAATTCTATTAAAAAAAACTTACCTTTTTTTAGCTTCTTCTTCGACTTTTCTTGCTGCTGCTGTAGCTTGTTCAATTTTATCACTATCTTTCTTTTCTTTTTGTCTTTTGGCCATTTCAATCTTCTGAGCTTTAGCCAATTCCTCATAGAAACTCTCTTGTCCCCATTGCAATGGATCATACATTTCGGGAGGATAATTTGTTCCAAATTCATTAATGTCACAAAATGAAATAAGTTTCTCGTAAATACTTGGATTACGGAAGTCTTTTCTTTCCTGTATTATTCGATTCATGTCCATATTACTGTCTTCCATTTTTTCATAGAGATGTCTTATCTTTTCAGTCAATTCGGGAGTTGGTTTGCCTTTTGGCTCTGGCGGCAAAGAGAATCCATAGTGAGCGTATTTATCGACTTTTGTGTCTTTTTTTGGAGACTTTCCTGCCGAGGATTCTTCTTGGTCAACATCCATTTTCATTGAATCATTTGTTGGAGTTGTTTTATCCTCATTTTTCTTATCTCCTAAAGTGACTTCATCACCATCTTCGCTTTCAGTTTCTTCATCTTCGTCGGATACAATTGTATCGTCTTGGTAGCTGACCAAACGAAGGGATTTTGGTCGTTTTGGTTTCTCGGGAGTTGCAACTGGAGTTTGTTGTTTTGGAGGTGGAATTTGCTGCGGAATACAAATGATTTTCAATTGAAATTCTTTGGAAAAAGTTGAAATTACTTACAACAATGGATTCGGTTGAATTTTGAGAATCTGTACTTTTGTCGTCTTGATTTTCATCTTCATTTTCTGAATCGGTATATTGAGCGGTTAAACTTGCTAGTGCTGATTTACTCATATTGAAAATAATTATTTATTTAATTGGAGTCACAAAATAGAGAAAAGTTTTTAGTTTATTTTCTAGAAAGTTTACAATTTTTTGGATTTTGGCATGAAAATAAAATTTGACACTTCAATAAACGTACAAAACGTCAAAATGTGGGGCATTGTTTGGAAAATTTGGCATGGGACGATGAAAAAATGGCAGAGCTCAGCAGTTATTAAGAATTATTTAATGTCGAATTCCTTTCAATTAAAAAATCGAATTTTCGGAGATCTCGAAGCGAATTTTTTCTGAAAATCATGTTCCATAGAAAAAAAATTCGCCTCAAACGAAGCAGAATTCGAATTTTTTTTTAATCCCTCTTTTTTGAGAGATTTACACGGATTTGCACACACACTTGTAACATTTGACATTTCTCAAACGTCAAGCTGAAAGTTTTCTTCGTGTTGTTTGTTTATTTGAGAACACCAACTTAAAATAAAGAGTAAATTTTAATTCAATATCGTATTTTTATTGCGGAAAAATATGAAATAAATAAAAAAAAAACAATGTGCGATCAAAATATATTTTTTCCTGGCATATTTCTTGTGAAAAAGTAAAATTACTGTGACTTTTCTTCTCGTAATTGTCGTCAGAAAATTTTTTTCTCTGTAAAACCACAGCATACGGCCAAAATAATAACCTTCTACTTCATCTTCACTCAGATCTTAATAATAACTGCAATTTCCCTTTGATTCTGATTAAAATAAATCTGTATTACATAAGAAAATAAACAAAATTATTGATCAAAGGAATCTCTGGTTTTATTTTGCAGAAATTGTTTTGGTTTCAGCTTGACGTTCGTGTAAAAATTGTTGTCAAATGACACACATACAATCGCAAAAAGAATTCGGTCTGTTTTCATGTTCCTTTTTAACACCAAAAATTCGATTTTTTTGAGGCGATTCAAAAAATTGAAAGGAATTCGACATTAAAGTCGAATTTGACAAAATTTGAGACCTTGTCAATTTTTTTCACTTTGAAGTCTAGTATGCTGCTGAAGCGAAACGAAAAAATTTGAAGTTTCCAAAGTCAACAGCAAACATATTAACGAAAAAAATAATATAGCAAAGTAAAAATAATAAAAAAATAAGTTTTAAAGCAAAAATAAAACAAAATTAATTTCGTTCAAGATTTCGTTAACGAAATTTTGTATGAAAAATTTCGTTTCGCTTCAGCTGCTTCTACAGGAAAAAAAGGGTTAAAACAATGATGAAACAACTTCTAGTTGACACGTCAAGTTAGCGAAACATCGCACTTTTTAATGAAAACAGTGAGCGACAAAATTGAAATTGGCACAACTATATCGAGGGTCCCGAACGGCAAATTCAGGTGTAAGCCACGCTTTGATGCGTTAGGGCCTGGCTACACAGTGTTATTGTGCCCAATCACGTTCCAATTCACATTTTCTAGGAACAAACGTCAAAAAAAAGAAAATCCTCACCCCTCTTGCCTACAAACTAACTAGTTAGGCGATTGAAAAATCACCGTGTAGCCCGGCACTTAAGTCTAAGCCACTTTTTAAGTGAAACTTGGTAAATTCGTGTCAAGTTAGCGGAACAACTCTCAATTTGAAGAAAAACAGTGAGCGACAAAATTGAAAATGCCACAACTAATTCGAGGGTCTCGAACGGCAAATTTTGGTATAAGCCACGCTTTGGTACGTTAAGTCTAAGTCATTTTTTAAGCGAATTGATAAATTCGTGTCAAATTTGGAAAATATTAAAAATTTGAATGAAAACAGTGAGTGACAAAATTTAAATTGGTACAAGTCAGCTATTATATGAAACCTCAAGAGGCTTGACTCTTTTTTCGAATTTTCTTTTGATAATCATTCTGTGAGGCGCGTACTATTACACGATGCCTCTTGAGTCAAAGACTCAAATTTGACATTTCTTTTTTGATTTAAGTATTGTTGTTGCTGTATTCCACCAAGAAGCAAAAAGAAATGAAAGGGAATGTTGAAAAAAGAAAGAGTGGAAAAAGAAACGTCAAAAAAGAGTCTCGGAATTTTGGCCCATGACTCTCCGCTCGGATAATTTTTTGTTTTATCTTCTTTCTCTTTGCACTCATTGGTTATGAAAAGAGGCGCGCCTCTTGAGGCTTCATGTAATAGCTGACCAACTAATTAACGACAAATTAGCGGCAAATTCCCTCATACTCAGTTTTTCAAAAAAAACCTTTTTTAGAGATGGTGTTTCGCTAAGTTGATATCAAGTTAGCGAAACAACACATTTCCTTATGAAATTATGGAGCTGCAAAATCGAAATTATCACAATTAATTAACGACTACCCAAGTAACAATTTAGCTTTCATAAGGGTCAATGCAAGCTATTTTTTGACTTGTTTAAGAAGAAGGACATGTCTTATGCAAATCATTTTGGCGCACAGTACCGAATTTCCCCAAGACCTTCCTCCACAGGCAAGCCACAAGTTAATAGCTTGTGACGAACAGCGTAAAACGACCTTATGCAGGCCTTTTTACAAAACAATGAAACATTTTAGGGAAACTATAGCTTCTCTAAGGAAACTATCATTTGCATTGGATGTTATAATAAGGCCTTATGGAGGTTGTTATAAGATGTTGAATTTATGAATAAAAAAAAAAAGATTTTATTGATTTTTTTTTCTTTTAATTTTTTTCTATTTTGTTTTTTCTTCTTTTTTGGCCATGTCAATGCTTTTCCTTTCGTTCTGAAATGGGAAGAATTTTATTTTAATTGAAAAAGAACACATTTTTGAAGTGAAAACTTCTTTAGTATCGTAGTGATTTGAAACAAAATGAAACGAAAACGCGACACGACTTCAACTTGTTATAACTTTTTTTTTTTAATAGATAAATGAATGAAATTTGTACTGTAGATAGATAATTAAATATATTATAATTGTACAAAATTTCAATTAATTTCATATTCAAAATTCGGAGATAACGGTAAAAAGATAGTCTATTCGAACACACGTTATATCTTTTGATCTAGTGCACATACAAATTTGATTTAACTTTAATACGCATGCTGCTAACATAACCTTTTATTTGATATATCACACATATCGTTACGTGCTCTACAAGTTACACAATCTTAAATTGAAAAAAATTTAAAAATACCTCAAAACACCTGTGGAGATCTGTTGGCGATGACCAGCTACCAGTGTAGAAAGTACCGTAATCTCAGTCTGGAAATTCGACATGGTTGACTTTAAAAAATTCTAACTTCTCTTGTAGACATCTTTGAAATAAGATTTATACATCATTATACAAGGTGAAACAATAAGCTTTCACATGGTATAAAATTTTTTATAGGTTGTCAAACAAAAAAATTGATTTAAAGCATGAGAACATAAAAATAAATGTTTTTTTTTGCTTTTTTTGATGAAATTTCATCGAGTTTAAAAAATTCTAGCTCTTTTTGTAGATGTCTTATAGGTCTGATCGATATATATATTTTGAGTTAAGACAAGAACCTTTCAGATGATATTCAATTTTTATAGGTTGTTAGGGAAAAAATGCATTTAATAGCGTGAGAAGATAAAAATACGTGTTTTTCGCTTTTTTTATGGAAATTGATCGAGTTAAAAAAATTCTAGCTCTTTTTGTAGATGTCTCATAGACCTGATCGATATATATATATTTTGAGCTTAGACAAGAACCTTTCAGATGATATAAAATTTATATAGGTTGTCATATAAAAAACATGGATTTGAAGGTGATAGAATAAAAATAGGTAGATTTTTTCTTTTTTTTCAAGAAAAATGATTTTTTAAGGTTTCACTTCTACCACGTGTGAATTGCACACATGATTTTTTTTTTTTTTTATTTCACAAATGGCCCCGCCAGGAATCGATCCCACGTACCTCTGCATACCAAGCCAGCACCTTACCAGTAGACCATAGTCGAATATTAAAGATGAGTGGCAAAAAGGGAGCTAATTGAAACCTCACATAAAAATGCAATGTGTTACAAACATTGCATATTTGCAGGATAAAAGCTTTGCATACTTATTGGTGAAAAACATTGCATACTTGAGAGATGAAAACATTGCATACTTACAAGAACCTCTTGGAACAGGTCTTATGAAAGCCTTCTGTCACTTGAAAAAAGAAGGCTTCTTTAAAACGGTTCAAACAGGTCTTATGAAGGTCTTCTTTAACTTATATTCACAAGGCTTCTTCTAAACACTTCCAGATGGCCTTAAGGGGACCTCCTTTGTTTCCAAAATGGATGATTTGAGTAAGTAAGCCTTAAACTAAACTTATACTAACTATAGCTTGCCGAATCGAAGGAAATGGACCTTATACTATGTTTCCACCTACGCTAAATCCGAGATTTAGCTAAGTAGATTTAGAATAAATCTCGAGATTTATTTTAAATCTACTTCGCTTTATCTCAGATTTGGGTTGAGATACCCTAAATCTAGGATGTTTACCTACTTTCAATCCGAGGTTTAGAATAAAACTCGAGATTTATGCTAAATCTACTTAGCTAAATCCCGGATTTAGCGTAGGTGGAAACGTAGTATTATGCAAGTAAAATTGTTACTTGGGAATTTCCATAAATGCTTTCGGTTTTCCAAAAAAAATTATTGAAATTGCTATCGTCCGGAGGGATTGCCCCCTTTAAGAAAATGTTACACTTTTGCAATTTTGCAACGATACAAGACCATTTGCATCGAATCGTGAATACCCCTAATACAAATTCTAAAAAGATGAATTTTAAAAAAAATGTCCACTAAACGCACTCTTTAAAGTTTCCTCAGAATTGAACTGACAAAGTTGATAGAAATTATGAACTGTCAAAAATTTGACAATCAGCTGACATTTGCCATTTGTTGACGTTGTATAGTTTGTTTTTATAAAAATTTCTGATAAATTTTGAACAAAAAATCCTTAAAATGAGTGAATTATCTGCAGCTGAAGAGGATCGTATCCAAAAACGTGTTAACAAAATTCTAGAAACTCGTCTAGACACTGACAAGGTATAAAATTATTCCCAACCAATTAGAATTTTCCAAATAAAACAAAAAAACATGTCCTAGGACACCTTGGAAGCTCTTGCCGACTTGTCAACCTTCTTCACCGATAACACCCTCCAAAATCGTCGTAATCTTCGTAGTCAAATTGAAAAACGTAGTGTCGGCATCAATGAAAACTTCCTCAATGCATTTCGTGAAGTTAAATTATCTCTCGATGCTGTTTGCACTGAAATTGATACAATGGCAAATTCAGTGAGAACCATGAAAGAAGATTTAGAGAGTTCCAAAGCTCTGACTCATGATTTGATTACTCAAACAAACTCTTTACAAGAAGAACGAAGTAAATTACAAATACATCAACAAATCGCCGAGGCATTCCTCGGCCGTTTCCAATTAAGTGTCCCCGAACATCAAATGTTGTATGGAACAACGAGAGATGCCCCAATTGTTGGGGATTTCTTTAAAGTTCTCGATCGGGTGCAAGCTATTCACTCTGATTGTAGAGTATTAATGCAGTGTGGCTATCAGACAGCTGCTTTGGATATTATGGAAGAGATGACATTGCATCAGGAAGGTGCTTTGGAGCGTCTTTACCGATGGACACAAAATCATTGTAGGAACTTGAATAACAACGAAATTGGGGGTTTAGTTGTGGAAGCTATGAACCGTTTACAAGATCGTCCAGTTTTGTTTAAGTAAGTTTCTTCTTTATTCCTCCACCAAATTCCAGTTTCCAGGATCCATTTTTTAGGTATGTCATCGATGAATATGCCATCTCTCGTCGGGCAGTTTTGGTCAGAATGTTCATCGATGCTCTGACTGTTGGTGGGCCTGGTGGCAATCCAAAACCAATTGAAATGCATGCTCACGATCCCAAACGATACATCGGAGACATGTTTGCTTGGTTGCATCAAGCAATTCCAAGCGAAAAAGAGAATCTTATGATTTTGGTTAAGAAATGTGATAAAAATGGTAAGATCTTGATTTGAATTTTCACAGAATCCATCAAAGTATTTACAATTTACAGATTTATCTGATCAAATTCAGACAGCATTGGCTCATATTGCCGATGGTGTTTGTCATCCATTGAAGGTTCGAGTTGAGACAATTTTGAATTCCGAGAAAGATACGATAATTTTATTTGCTTTGTCTAATCTTCTTCGATTTTATCAGCATACTATCAATCAGGTGAGGAGTTATAACCTTTTTGACATTATTTCTTATATTTTTGTCCTTTTTTTTGTTTTCTTCTTTGTAAAAGAGTATTTCTTTGTCTTCTTTTTCTTTTTTAATTTACCTATTTTTGGTTTGTTTTAAATTTTCCCTTTTCAATATAAAATAAATGATTTAGTGGAGTAACTAAAGCTCAAAAAATGGCAATATTAGGGAACCCGGCCGAACAGCTCTGATTTTCATGATTTTTTTTTCAAACGTCGGTAATTGAAAATACTTTAAAGTCTATAGATTAAAAATTTGCCGATGTTGCCGTTTTGATTTTTTTAAATTTAATTGAAGATTTGTGTGAACAAAAAAAATTTGTTTACATTTCATTTATGCCAAAAGATTGTCTAGGCAATTAAAGGAAAATAATTATATGGGAGTGAAAGTGAAGGACAATCTTCCACCGTTTAGGCGATAAATGCAATTTTCTCACAAATTGACTTCAAACACAAAAAAAAAAATATTTGAAGACAACGACAACACCTACAATATTTAAATATACATTTTTAAAAAGCTAGAAGCTTATTAATATTTGTAAAATTAAAATTAAGTAAATTGAGGAAAGGGTTTTTGAAAAAATGATAATTAAACTCAGATTAAAAAAAATAAAATAAAAAAAATTTAACATGTCCTTTTAAAAACTTTTTCGTAATATAAAATGCATTTATTTTTCAATTTTTTTTGGCCACATTTATTTTGATTTTAAAAGAAAAAAAGGAAATCTCAATATGTATTACAGTTTATGAAAAAAATAAAAAAGTATTTCATTTTCGAAGAACATTTTTGTAATAGATGTTTTGAAAAAAAATGTACCTAACTAATTTTTTTTTGAAATTCAACATTTAAATATAAAGTTATTTTTTTTATTCACTCAATAGCCCTCATTGTTGAAAGTTAAATAGCAAATGTTTAAAGTTCTTATTTGCTAAGGTCTTTGAGAAAATCAATTATTTCAATGCAAAAATTCAGTTTTTATCAAACAAAACCCCACGAAATTGAAGTAATTTTTAATATATTTTTTAAAACTGTAATATATGTATGTTACCTTTTCCTCTTCGGAATTCAACTGATAATATTTATGGCCAAAATAAGTCATCTAAAAATGTTTAATAACATTTTTTTTCAAAAATTCTGAGTTGAGGACCATTCTTTCAAAAACTCTTGATTAAATTTAGTGGATTTAAATTTTACAGATAGAATTGAGATTCTGGGTTTTTGAAAACGTGTATGTAAATATTGTAGGTATTGCCGTTGTGTTGAAAATATTTTTTTTTGTGTTTGAAGTCAGTTTGTGAGAAAATTGCATTTATCGCTTAAACGATGGAAGATTGTCTTTTACTCCCATATCGTCGGTGACGCGTGCAAAATGTGTAACTCCATCGACACAAATTTTTCAGGAGAGTAAAAAAACTACATACACTTTACACTTTTTTCTCACTAAATTTACTGGCCAATTTTTTCTTAAGTGCGAATTCAAGGTTAATATGACTAAAATGGGGATTTCCGGTAAGAGGGATTGTAGATATTGAGTAAATCTAACAGATGGCATCAATTTCAAATTTCATTAAAAAAAAATGGAGTTACGAACTTTGCACGCGTCACCGACGATATATTTTTTTTCTAAAATTACCTAGAGAATTTTTTGGTATCGTTTATTTTATGAAATTTAAGCAAACAAAAATTAATTTTAATTTTAAAAAACTATACAGCAACATCAGCAATTTTTAACCTATAGACTTTAAAGTATTTTTAATTGCCGAGGTTTTTTTTTCGGTAGTCTAGGGACTCAAGGACTCAAAAATAAAATTGAACAAAAACGGTTCAAATCTCTTATCTTTTCGTTCATTTAATTGAAATCTTCTCACTTAATGTGTAAATATTGGATTTAAAAATTATCAGCCTTGTTGCGATTTGCAACTGTCAATCGATAGTTGATAAAAATTAAATTTCGATATCTTATTACTTAATTAAGAAAAGTTTTGAAATCAGAGAATGGTCCTAACCGTTATTAAATGAAATTTAATTACAAAATTCCATCAAAAAGTTGACCTGTTTTCCTATATAAAATAGGTTTATAAATCCCAAATTTTAGTATTTATCAATTGTCGATTGATAGTTGTAAATCACAATAAGGCTGTATATTAAAAATTGATTTAACTTAAACTTAAGTATTGCATTGCGATTCATGAATTAAATAAATTACGAATTACAGGTTGTCAAAGGAGGAGCTCTGGAACAGTGTATCAGTGAACTTCAGAAATTCAGCGAGCAGGTGTACCTAAACTCGTTGTCTAGCCAAGTAAAGACGATTCTTCAGCGGCCAGCATCTCATGTAATGGGCTTGGAACCTCCACAAAGAGATCTAGTTCCACCATCATCCGTTGGACGTCTCTTAAATATCCTCAAGGAAATACTTTCTGTGGCTACCATGGTCGATGGACGTCAGTCAGACATTACTAAGATCGTCTCTTGCGTTATTGATCCTCTCCTCCAATCAGTGCAGGAGTCTGCTTCTCATTTACCGACAGTCGATATGGCTGTTTATCTTCTGAATTGTCTCTATCACATGCAAAGTACTTTGGCTGTCTACGAGTACATGGATGAGAGAGTTGAACGTTTACAAGCTCAATCTGAAGCTCAAATGGATACTCTTACATCCGAGCAGGCTTCCTCGTTAGTTGCTAATTTGAATCTTGGCCCAATATATACGATTTTACAAAATAATCAAAACAAAATTGAAGCGAATCTATTAAAGATTTTCATGAGTAAAATGGATGCATTTTTGGAAATGCCCGATATTTTGTTATTGCCACAAATTCAGTTACTCTTGTCGAGTAATCATCGATCGACTGTGCAGAAGAGGGCATTTAATGTGATTGTTACCATTTACAAGCAAATCTATGAGAGGGTTCACGATCCAGCAAATGGATTTGAAAATCCTGAGACGATTTTTTCGAAGACTCCCGAGCAGGTGTCGAGTATTTTAGCAGTGTAGTTTGTGTGCAATAAATTGTATTTTAGATGAAAAGTTACATATTCAAATAATAAAACATAATTAAAATTATATTTTAATGTTTTTAATTTTATTACTTGCAGGTAGAAAATTAAAAAAAGGGTGTAAGTTGTTCAAAAGTTTATTCAAAATAACATATGCAAGACATGTCCAAACCACATCCAAAATGCATCCAAAACGCGTCTAAAACGCACAAAAAACGCGTCTAAAACGCGTCCAAAACTCGTCCAAAACGCATCCGAAACGCGTCTGAAACGCGTCCGAAACGCGTCCAAAACGCGTCCGAAACGCGTCCGAAAAGCGTCTGAAACGCGTCGAAAACGCGTCGAAAAGGCGTCGAATGAAACGCGTCCGAAACGCGTCCAAAACTCGTTAAAAACTCGTTTATTTTATAAGTAAGTTACAACCTTGTTTGCAATTTTTTCTCAACATTTTTCTTTACATAAAAAAATTAACGAAAACTGTTAGACTCGATATTGAAAATGTTTGAGTTTTCAATTTTATAGTTATTTGGGAAGGTACCATTAGTTTTGGTCCAGAAAAATTTCTATTTTCCTTAAACTGAAAACTACCAAGTTTGAAGTAAATCGCTCGAGGTTCATAGATACAGATAATTCCCATTTTTTTCTATTTTTATAATCGTACCATCGACATATGCCTTATATAAAGTACCCATAGTACAAGTAAGAAAATAAATTTTGAACTAAATAAAAAAAACTTACATTTTCATCTTTCTTCCTTTGATCATAAATAAAACTAAAGGTTTAATTTTTTAATTAAATACATTTTTTTTGTAAATTTATTTTATAAAATTAATCCTAACATTTTAACTACCCACTTACATTAAAATTTTATTTTTTAAATATAAATATCATAAATATAATAAATATGTATATAAAATTTTAAATATATTAAAAATTATATTAAATTTTTATTGCACCATTCAAATAGTTTCTCTTGGATATTCAATTGCACCTTATTTTTTACTCGTAAATTTTTATTTATAAAAATAAATACATCCAATACAATACTTATATATATATTTTTATTATTTACAAAATAATTTTTATTATAAAAAAATACAATTATAGGTATTGTATTTTTTATTTATTTATATTATTTGGATGTCTTAGCTGAAATTGAAGCTAAAATTAAATATTTCCTTAAAAAAATAAAATTAAAATTTAAACTAAATTAAAATTGTTATTGCACCATGAGCAGTGTAGTAAAAGCTGAACTTATATATTTCAATAATCCTAGCAAGTCTTCTTACCCATTTGGTTGTTTATAAACTAAGATTGCACTTCCGGCCGAGACAACGGAAAAATATCACATTTTCGTTTTTTTTTCTTAAATCTAAAAAAAATATTAAATGTTTTATAAACTTAAATATAAATTGCACCAAATGATTTGGACGGATTGTTTTTTTTTTTACATAATTAAATTATATTGCACACTTAAAAATTATTATAATTTTATTAAATATTATTTCTAAATGCAGAATTTATAAGAAAATATTTACAATACTAGATCAATTTACAAAAAAAAAGTTGAGAAGATCTTCACATTCTTCAAGCTTTTCTAATATTTTTATACAAAACCGAATGTGTTTCCACACTCTCCGCTCCCGATTCACACGTATCATCTGCATAAGGTTCACCTTCTTCTTCAGTTTCAGTTTGTGATATATAAGACGCTCGACTTTGAGATCGTTCTTCTTCATCTGAAGAGTAAATACTTATCGGAACCATTTTTCTTGAAGATCTTCGTCCAAGACTTCTTGTAAGTGTTCGATTAGAATCTTCATCATCGTCCTTATCTCGATCTTCTTTGTCACTTTTAACCCTCTCGAGAGTTCGATTACTATCTGACTCAGCATCACCATCGACATGATCTTCACTACTATGTGTATCTGAATGATCTTCAATTGTATCTACTCTTATTACACGATCACGCCCACTCATCATCTTGAAATTGTAGCGATCGTAAAATCGTCTGTTGTAAACATCGCTAGAGTCAGCACTCATATAGCCACTGTCTAGATCTGTCAGTCGATGGCCATAACGTTGTTCGTAATAGTTCGTATAGCTTTGTGGAGCTGAAGAACTGCTCTTCACACTCCCAACTTTTGTATGATCATCGATCAACGATGAAATGCCATCATCTTTGTCCGTAGACTCCAAGTAAGCTGCTGTTTTGTCAATCTGCGAGAGACTACTCGTGGGACTAAACTTTGACGCTGCCATGCTTACAAACTTCTTCCAGGCATTCTTAAGATCTTTCGTCTTTTTAGCACGATCTTTTAGACCCATGGCAATTTGCATTCCATTTGACAGCGGTGGGATCTCACAGCGATAAACTGTTTGGACATTTGCCCCATTCCTCTGAGGATAAGCAATACCCACTGGGACCCCAGCATTTCTGTACATTTCTTTGGTCCGATCTGACAATCGACTTGACAGCGAACTAATTGACAGAATCTCAACCTTATTCGGATCATCAATATTCTTCCCATCTTCTATTCGATCATTCTCATCCTCTTCTTCCTCCTCGACATTGGCCTTCTTCCGATTCAAATATTTATTCAAACTATAATCTGTTCGAACACCATTCAATTTGGACTCATACATGGCACTATACTCCTGCTCCTGATTCAATTTACTTTTCGTCTTCTTCTTCTGACTCATAGTAGTGACACTTGGTTTCTCTTTCTTTCTCTCTGACGTTTTGTAATCGTCAACTTCCGAATTATTTGCCTGGGTATCTGAAACACCAGTAACTTCTGTGGACTCACTATGATTGCTCGTCGATTCTTGTTCATCATCTTGATCATCATCTTCATTGTTGTTATTATTATTATTATTGTCATCATGGTAAATGTCATTTTCATACTTTGATGTTGTAAGTGGCTTTTTTGATCCACTGAAATTATTGGTGTTCCAACCCTTCGGGTTTTTTGTCTGAATCTCTTCGTATGAGTCCGTTTGTTGATTGGTCTTATCGTTTGTTGTGCCATCAGGAATAATATCTGGTGGCATGGCACATTTGTCTTCATGAGGAATCACTCGCTGTCTGCGACAATGTTTCGCTTCAAGTGTCAAAATTCGACCTTGCTCGGTGAAACTTATGCTTGTCAATTTTGGTCGATTGTTATTCGAACCGATCACTTTTGATTGATAGATCTCTCGCAAGCTTCCAAAAGACGGACGAGCTTCTAGGGTGCTTTTTTTGGGACCCTCTTCAGGTGTGGGGGTTTTTGGAGTTTCTGTGAGAATCTTCGGTGTGTCTGCACTCGCCCGAAATGAATTACTTGATCGTAGAATAAACTGATTCGATCGCTGTTCATTCGAATCGATATCTGTCAAAGTTGTCATATTCTCCAACGAAGAATAACTGATCTTACCATCGAGGGAATTTACAAAATTTCGTGACTTATTTAAATGTTCCGACCAGGCGTTCACATCGCAAAAACTATGCTTCTTCATTTTTCGATCTAAAGTATCCGGTTCGAATTGATCACTATCGGTTGACAGTTCTAGATCACTTTGCGGTTCGTGTTCCACCTCAATGGTCATACTCCCACGAAAGGGCGTGTCATATTTTATTCGGGCAGCAATTTCTTTCGTCGATTGGACATTATTGGGCTTTGCTACTTTCTTCTTGATATTCGAGTCGCCATCTTTACGAAACCCATCGATCTTGTCATAGATCGTGTGTCTGATTTCGACTTCTTCTTCCAAAGGCAGGGCTGTACTGAGACTTGGACTGAGTTGTGAACTGACATCGGATGATGGTGATGAAGAGGAGTTTGATGACTTTCTTTTTGTATCCAGTCTCTCAAGACTGTCAGTCTCATAATCAACGATCAGATATTGGGGGGATCTTCGCCTGTAAACCGGAGAATCCGGTTGACATTGTCTCAGAGATTTTTTACTCAAAGTGCTGTAATCGGGTGTGGGAACAGATGGAGCTGTACTTTGTGTAGAATTGTAGATGTCTTTTATCTTTTTCTCCATTGTACTGTCATAGTCAGGTGTTGGAATGTCTAAACTATAGCCGTTTGTCTTTGAAAAGCTTCCCCTGGAGTAATCTTTAGCTAAAGCCTCATAGACCATATCTGGCATTCTCTTCATGTTCCTAAGCATCTCATAGTGCTTCCGATCACTCGGTTTGGCAGCATACTGATCTCCACTTTTTGTTGGAGTTTTTGCTCGATTTGGAGAGTTACGACTTTTCTGAGATGGCGATGGAGAGTCGTGTAGACTAAACTTGGGATTGTTATAAATCTCTCCACCAGTTTCAGCAAAGGCGTAGATATTATCATTCTTCTTCTTGGTAATTGTAATCGTCGCTGATGGTGTTGTCGGAGTCGGTGGTGGTGAACCCCCCGAATTTATACTGATCGCGACCGTATTGACATTTGGCTTGAGGGAGTGTGAAATAATCTTTGGTGTTCCATTAGCTGAAACCGGTGGTGGAGGAGGTTTATGCTTTGGCGCACTTAGCACCTTTGGCGGACTTGTTTTGTTACGATTCTTCGGACGATCAGCAGAAGGGTTTGATCGCTTTGTATCTTCATTGTCACTTTGAGGGACAGTCTCCAACCATTTTTCAATACTATTTCGCTTGTCTCCACAATTTTTCACATGTCCACTGCAGCGATTTGTCACACAGCCTTGACATTCTGTTGAAGATCCATAAGTTCCACTGTACAAAATCTGTGAAGATCCAGTTTGTGAGGGTGTCTTCAGTGGAAATTCCTCAGGAATCATAATCAGTGAAGGCTGATACCGTTTGGTAGCCATTTTGTATTTAGCAATGGCTATTACTTCCCGTATTTTTGTTAGAAACTCTATGGCAGCTGGTGGTGGAGACTGAAAATGGAGAATACTATTAAAAAAATTGTCAAAAAGTCAATCTTCAAACCGACTTTCTAATTTACCTGAAGTAAATGTGGTTCAAAATAAGCCGGATTGAAATAGAGTTTCTTTCGAATTGTCCCATTAACAATTGCCTTCATATTTTCCATTTTTTCTTCGTTCATCATGTCCTCGGTGATGGATACATTTTCTTCGGGAAGACATTCATTTTCTTGCGTTGGCGATGCTGATGGATCGATTCCTGAATCAATGGTATCATTGCCATTACTACCACCTGCACCTCCATTATTATGGACATGTACAGACGTTTGCATCTGTAAAAGTTACATAAGCAAAAAACGTCTTACTTGTGGGTTCATCAAAAAAGGGGGGACATAATCCCCCTGCTCTTTTTCTAACTAACCTGTTTGATCTTATCATGAACATCCTCACATTCAGAATTCGAATTGGAAATGTCACTTGTGAAACCCGAATGATGATCGCTTAGATTGGGAAAATGTTGCAACAGTGGATTATTCTTCACAATACCCATTTCCTCTTTAATATGTCCACCATTTAAACGATGCTCTGGACTTAAACTTGCTGCTGAATATACACTGCCATTACGATGAAATGGAGCACCAAAAGTTACTTGATCATTCTTGGGGTAATTGATCTCGTTGGCGAGATCATTTAAACTGCTGCGTAACTCTTGGGCTTGAGTTTTGCGCTTTTTCATGTGCAAATAAAGAAATACAGAGGAGACGTAAATCAGCCCGAGAAGGAGGCTACATATACCAATGACAATGTATTCTTTGGTGCTCATGATGCCATCTGATGTTGAGGCGAGGGTTGATGTTGCTTCAGATTGGAAGAGTACCTCAGATACATCTAAACAAAAAAAAAATGGTACAACAGTTGTGATTGAGGTTTGAGATCTTATGTAAATTTATTGACTTACTATGAGAATATTTAACTGGACTACCATTGACACGGAATGCAACACATGGAGAGAAGACATTCTTTGGAGGATTTCTTAGATCTATAATGGGATTAGAAAGAAATATGTTAGATTTTTTTTTGATTGATTGATTTTGACGTTGATTGTATACCTTTTGTTGCATTTTTTGAGATCATCATGTCGCGGCACATTATGTGAACGACAATTAAACGGCCTTGCATTTTTTGACGGAGATCAGATTCACCGAGCCACTGTTAAAAAAAAAAATATTTGTTATATTTGATGGAAAATTTTTAGATTTTTTAAGGTAAAAAATGGCGCCCAACAGACAATTTAGTACAAATTAAGCAAATCGCTAAAAAGTTCCCATGAAAACTCGACACAGTTTTGTTTTTCGTTTTTGTTGTTCTCGAAACAAAATTTTTATCATTAACTGTTTTGTGTATCTATTTTGTCTTTAGAATGGATTCCTTGATAAAACTGACTTGGTGAAAATATTATTAATGGGACTCACCTAGGCATTGCAGACCTCTTTTTTTAACAAACAATGCCCAGTTTTCTTGTCATTTCGAAGATTTTATTAGAATTTCGATTTTTAAGGTGGAATTAAACTTTTTTTAGCATTATCCTGGTAGCTCTTTGTAATTGTGTCGATGAAAAAGTGGTGTATATGGATTGCAAATTCTATATAGATTTTAAGTCTAAATGGTAAGGATTACTGATATAATCAAACGAACTTTAAAAGGCGCAATGAACTAAAGCTTAAAAGTGAAACAGTGGCCTTATTTATAAAAAGATAGCTTGTACTGAAATTCTTGTAATCTAAGTATGTTTTTTAAGGCTGTCGTGTGATTGTATTAGATATCTATCTTTTATGTATTTTGTATATTAGAGAATTTGAACCACCACACGGCACCGTCGCACCACACCGCCGCACCACGTCCACACACCATTATCAAAAATCTTACTCCCCCGCACCACACCGCCGCATCACATTGTTTTGTATGAAAATATTTGGTGCCTTTGACGACCATTTCTCGACCAAATGTCATGAAATTTCGTACACTGAAAGGATAGTAGGTAGTATGGAGAATACGAAAAAGCTGCAACTTTTTATATTCAAAATGGCGGCCAGAATAAGCCTTTAAATAGAATATTCTTTTTCAAAATATTATATTAGCTAGAAATTTGGCTAAATTCATGTCAATAAGTTGTTGGATTTTAGATTTAGGATTCATAGATTCATATTCCACAAAATAAATCAAAAATTTTGAAAACAAAGCCGAAAAAGTGCCATATTAGTAAAACACACTTCTAAACGCTATTTCATGGATTTATTTTTTTTAAATTAACACAATTTTGATATCTCCTCTTTTCATAAGAAATTAAATATTTTGGAATTATATGGTTGGGGTTATATATGTTTTAAAGTAAATACGATAAAACATGATAGGTAAATAATGAAAAATTTCAATGTTCGATAAAACTGAGAATTTTTTCGGTAAATCAAAATATACTTTTCTAATAGATTTTAATATTCTAAATTCAAATCCGAAGTCGACAAAATTTTTAACGGCACATTTCGTAGATAAAAATTTATTTTGAACGTCTTAAATCTCAAATAAAAAAAAAAATTCATAATTTCTAAAGAAAATTTTAGTTCAAATCGGGAGCGGGTCATAATTCTGCTTCTCAAAATTTTGTGCGACAAAATTCTGTGGGGTCAAAATACTGTAAGACCATAATTCTGTATGTCATTATATTGTAAATAGAAAATTCTGTACGTCAAAATACTGTATGAACAAAATACTGACATGCAAAATTCTGTTTTGATAAATTCTGTACGGCAAAATACTGTATTTTCAATACTGTATTTTTCAAGAAATTTAATTTGATATAATAACACATAATACTAATTTTGAATATGACTGTGGTGTTTTTATTGACAGTAATGGCGTAATTTTATACAAACATAATTTGGAACCAAGTTACAAAATGGAAATTTTCTTTATTTTCTGATCCAATTAACTATTTCATTAAAATATTGTTTACCTATATTGTTTTCTTAATATGTTCTTATAGAGATAAAATCAATAACTTGATCGATTTTCATAAATTTTTTTTAAATGTGGTTCCAAACTTTTGGCGGTTGGTGAGGGTATAGTTCATTAAAGAAATCAAATTGTGTTTTCATAAAATAGAGGAAGAGAAATTGAAAAAAAAAGTAAGAAAGAGTAAACAAAAAATTACTATAATACATTTATAAAAATTTAATTTTACTAAAAAAGACGAAAGAATTTAATAAATAGTTTAAGAGGGAAAACTAAGTGAACGAAAAAGAATTAAATAAGTGTAGAGTTTTGTTTTTTCTCTCCTTTTAGTCGTAACTCCTAATAAGGTTCCTATGTATATTAATTAGAAGCTTGCCTCTTTATTAAGTTGATATTTTGGAATGTCATAGTAAAACCTCTAAATTTATATTTCAAATTTCTGTAAAAATTTTTCCAGAATTTTGATATACAGAATTTTGATGTACAGAATTTTAAAATACAGTATTTTGACCAACCAACAGTATTTTGCTATACAGAATTTTGACTTTCAGAATTTTGCTCGTACAGCATTTTACACATACAGAATTTTGACATACAGTATTTTGGCATACAGTATTTTGAATACAGAATTTTGCAACATACAGAATTTCGACCCCAACCCGTTCAAATCGGTTAGGAGAAAATCAGAAATCAAAAACGGTCTTATGAGAGATACCGTTAACCGTTTGAGTGCCAAGCTTTTTATGGCCCTACATTTTGCATAAGTTGGCTATTAAAAATGCTTCCTAAAATATTTTTTTTTTATTTCAAAGGTAGGACCTTATTTGCCAAAAGTCTATACAGTTTTTTTTTTTTATAAACGTATCAACAGATCCGATTTTGATACACATAAGCTTTTTAATTTTGGTTGTATTGCATGTATCAATCATTTAAGTGTGAAATCTCTCAACATACCTATAACTACCAACTTTGAACTAAATCCCTTTATTGGTTTGGGCTTGAGATCGAGGCATTAGACGTTATAATAACCTTTCTTCTTTGACTTTAAAACTTCATTTGATTTCTTTTCTACAAAAACGAGTAACGCAGTCTAGATTAAGTAACTCAAAATTTCAAGATGAGAGTTTTTGTCCATTTATGCCCATAACTCACAAATTTAGAGACGGTTTTGATCTCGAAGACAAAATTGGAATTTAAGCACTTTTTCACAGTACCCTGATTTAGTTTAGTACTTACGAATAATGGATATTATTTCTTACTTTTGACTGTAAATTTTGTAGTACTTGAACGCAGTATTAACTTTTTATTAGCTTTGTAAATAAAATCCTTAGCTTACATATAAAGTTTAAAACGGTATATTGACATTCTTATCAAACAATTAAGCCAATTTTTTTGAGAGGTGAAGGATCTTTTAACCTTTAATTCAATCTCCAATTTCTCTCTTTTTTATAAAAATAACTATTTACCAGATTTTCAAAAACCTGACAATGTTTCCAATTAAATTGAAACATGACAACCAATTGCCAAGCTCGTCAATCCACTTAACCATTATTTCTAATAACTCGTCATTAGCATCCTCATTCCTGAATATTCCCATTCCCATAACGATATCCTCTCTATTCTCAATAAGTCCATCTTCCATCACTCCAACTTTCACTCCATCAACTCCATCAAAAACCATCATCATCAACATTTTTTTGCTTATTTACCTGTAAAAAAGTTCTTCCTTCATCACGAAACATCCGAAATGGATAGTCTGTGTCAATTGGATTCCTCAAATCAGCCCAACCAGTATTGGTCAAGTATTGTGCTCCAGTCACAGCACAAACTGGTGTTCGTATATCTAAACAAAAATTAAATAAATGCAAAAAAAAAAAATTGTAAACAACATTAAAAACCAACTAATAGTACAAGTATACAACTACAAGATAATATTACTAAATATTTACTCATCAAATATTATCAAGAAAATAAGAAGAAAAAAAAAAAAAAAATAACCAATTCGCAGTGAAAACTTACCAGAAAAACTGATTTCTCTACTTGGATAAATGATTTGGCCTCGCAATGGCAAAAATACAAATGGTATTTTCTCCGAAGATGATCCACTGACAAAAGGCGACAAGGTGCATTCTGTAAAGATACACAATAAAAATAACAAAATTTATTAGAAAAAAAAAAAAAAATAACATCAACAGAAAATGTTGTTGAAAATGTTCATCACTCTCGTCCAAAACACCAAACGAGCGAACATTAAAAACAAGTGAATCTTTATGATTATTGTCGTGCGAATTCAATCTCTGTTGCAAACAATGGAATACAAAAAATATTTATAGGGTGTTTCAGAAAAATTATTTTTTTTTTTTTTTTTGTCCGTGGGTAGGTGTTGAAATCTTCAAAAGATTCTATGAGGACCGGAAAACGCGTGCTCATAGATATGTGGGACTCTTAACCACTAAAACCACCTTCTCCTTCCGATTGCAGGTGGTTTTAGTGGTTAAGAGTCCCACATATCTATGAGCACGCGTTTTCCGGTCCTCATCTTTTGAAGATTTCAACAGAAAAATTATGAAAGTTTAAGTAAGTTGAAGGAAGTTTAATGTATTCATTAAACCTCAAAAAAAAAAAAAAAAACGACATAACTAGACCCTTTTATTTGTGCACATCTAAGCTTGTTAACATTTACGATGACATCTGTCATATTTTTTTTGACATTTCAGATTGACAGTTTATAAACCTCAAAATTCAATTACTTAAATTTTCTTCTTTTTAAAACACCCTACTCTCATAAATCTATCTCGAAAGAATGTTGAAAGATTCACATTTTGATGATGAATGATGCATCAAGACACACAAGTCATGCCACGGCTTGTCGGCGACGGCGGCCGGCATGGCGTTTGCATAAATATTTTTAAGCGAAAGTTAAAAGTTTTATGATATTTCTTTTGTGATGCCGAGAGTCCTTGGGAAGCAAAAAACAAACAAAAAACTACTAAAAAAAAAAAGAAGAAGTCCAACTTAATTTACAAACAATGGCTCAATTCATCACAAATAGTCGGTGATATAACACATTTTATGACTTAATTGATTTCATAAAAAAAAAAACATTCACACGGAAATGAAAGGCGTGTTTGTTTGAATTTTGTAACTATAGTCACGTTTTGTTGTGTCGCATCTTTTTTTTTTTTTGCTTTTTAAGTAAAAGTGAATCTGCCAAGAAGAGGTAGTGAGATTGTTTTTTTGTAAACTAACAGCTGCAATTATAGATGTTGTTATTTATAATCATAATTCATAATCATAATCATGTGAAAAATATATTTTTGTTAAATTTCTTTTAATAAAGACATTTAGAGGCGATGTGTATTTTCTTGACTATTAATGAAATTTTATTGATGCTTAAGATTGGTTTCCGTACTGCCTCTGGAAACCAATCATAAGCATTTTATGAGCAAAATTCAAGATTTTCTTTTCATTCATGTTATCATAATTTATGGTTGTGACTTGTGAGTTTTCAAAAAAATTTAACTCAAGATAATAGAATTTGAGATTAATAAAGCACATGTACAAGGAACTACATGGACGTCTCGTAAATTTGGATTTTAGGGCTGAAACCAAACTTAAGTAATTAATGTTGAACATAAACTCTTATTCCCTAGTCACATAAGGATTTATGTAGAATTTAAAATGCTTAAGTTTCGATTCAGCAAAGATGTTTAAAAATTCACAGAATTTTGATTTTAACCTTCTACTATTAAACCAACTTTCCGGACATTCAGCCGTATTCAAGTTTTAAAATGTATACAAAAGCGGTCACTGTGGCGTATGCGTAACTTTTATTTTTATATATAAATAAAGTTAAGAGGCAGAATTTTTGTTAAACCTTCTCAAATAATCACCCATATTTTTGATGCTATTTGTAATAAAACGATAAGAAAACTAAAACGGTCAAAAATGAACTAGAAATAAAAAAAACTTGTGGGCAATTCACACGTGGTAAAAGTAAAACCTTAAAAAACAATTTTTCTTGAAAAAATCGAACTTTTTTTTATTCTATCACCTATAAATCCATTTTTTTTATATGACAACTTATAATAAATTGTATATAATCCGAAAGCTTAAAGTTTCAGTTCAAAATACTCATATCGACCATGTCTACACAACATTTACAAAGAGAGCTAGAATTTTTTGAACCCAATCAATTTTCATCAAAAAAGCAAAAAAAATCAATCTTTTTTCTCTTCTAAAACGATTAAATCCAGTTTTTTAATTCACAACCTTTAGAAAATTTTATATTATCTGAAATCTTATTATTTCAACTTTGATATGACGTTTCAATCATTTTGAAATTTGGTAAAGCCAACCATGTAAAATCAGGTATTTGTAAATTTGGAAAATCTTTCTCTATTCTGTCCATTCTTTGTTATTTGTTTTAGGTGATGACGAGTATAATTCTAAGTAGGTATTCAAAAACCTTTTAAGGTTTGCTTTTGATTTCAGTCCATCTTACATGAAATTCTATTTTTTACAGAAATTTTAATTGAAATGGGCTCGACAGAAAATAAAGTCACATTAATTTACTTAAACAAAATTTTGAGAATGTGTATTATAAAAATTTTACTGCACAAAAGTATTTATAAAATTTAATTGAATTACCAAAGCAACATGTAAGACGAAAATTTATGAATTATATCATGATAATACCTACTGACTTAAGCAAGTTACATGGGCTCTTCGCTCCTTCCACTAACTTCACATTTTTAATAGGCCCATCTGACAATGATCTTTATGTAAGCTGTAACAATAAAAGAAGTCTCAATTACCCAGTGATGGGGTCATGAAAAGTCTGTCTGTTACTAGTGGCTGGCTGAAAAGTGTCTAAGCACGGTATATTACAAAGTGAATGAATATACCTACTGCAATGCAAGAAACTTGCTGCATTTTTTTTTTAATGAACACCTTTTTTTTATTACTTCTAGTTGGTTTGTAATAATATTACGTTTCAGTTTTTTTTTTTTAATGATGCCTTTTCAAATGCAAAGCTAGTCTATCTAAAAAAATGTGGCCATAAAATCTACTGTGGGATTTTTTTTATTGAATTTTCAGAAGGATTTGCAACATTGAAGCCGAAACAGCAGCATAAACTTGAATTTAACTATGGGGTTACTACTTTAAATTGCTGTCTAATTAATACTTGGGCTATAATAGTAAAGCTTTTTTTGATTTGATTTAGAATGAATATAGCACCAGGAGCGTATTGGGATGCAAGGTGCTTTTTTTTAACGGGTTTTAAATACATCCTGTGTACTACTTCAATTTTTACATCTAGTTTTTGTGAAATGTAGTTTGATAGGTTTTATGAATCATATATTTCTTCCACATTAAGTATCTTCTTCTAAGAGTTTATTGGATACAGAAATTTACTGCCTCGTATACAAATTTTAAATGAACAAACATTTTGTAAATAAAAAAAACTAGTTTTTGAAGACTTTACCAATTTTTAATTGACTCTTAAATTGAAATCGTATTACTAAAAGTTCAGATTCATTTTAAACCGAATGAGTTCTTATCGATTTAATATCCAAATACAAACTGAGATTTTACATTCCTTCCAATAAACAATTTTTTCCATTATTTTTTATCAATTCACAAATCCAGCCATACATAATAAAAACCTTATCTTCATATTACCTTTAATTCAAAGTTCGCAACTGCTACCGTTAGCACATTTCTCTCAAAACAAATTAAACATCTTTATCTATGGGATAACTTTATAACCATCATTAGGCCAATTGAATTGGTTTTAACCTGTCCAAACGTCGTCTTTTTGAGAAAGGTAAAAAACCAGATTGCGGCAATATCGTCTCAAGAACCATAACTGTTATAGAATATCTCTTCAAGACATGAGCGTTGTCGTCAGCATACTCATCATCATCATCGGTAGCGCCTCTCACTGTGTGTTAGCTTAGAGAGTGTAAAACAAGTCAGTATGGTGCCCATAACTATGTCCATAAAATAATCGCACCTAAATGCGAACAAAAAAATAGATACCAACTAGCAAAAAAAAACAGGCTATGCCCTCCTGCAGCTGACTGTAGAAGTAGAATGTAACCATATTGCAAAGTTGGTTTAGCAATGGATTCACATGGGAATTCAAATGATCTTGAAGTTCTTTTTTTTTTATGAGAATATTTTTCTTGTCACAAGGAATACCTTTGTCAGTATATCAAGTTGAGGATAATGACAAGTGTCATCTTAGAAAAGATTTAATTAATTAATAGGAAATACATATCACTTTTAATAAAAATCAGTCGTAAATATTCGAAAAATGCAAAAAAAAAGTTCGTTGCTCAGCTCTTTCGTTTACACTATCAATTTGAATTTTTCTTCAGAAATTGTTGTTGAAACAACATTTTTTCATTATTTCGAACAAGTTTAAGGCTCATTATCATTTTATTTTGACCAAATTTGTTAAAATATTTAATTGTGCATCTATATAAATGAATTAAACAAAACTAGATCAGAGCCAAATTTAAGACAAAAATAAATTAACCAAAATAAGTTTTAAAATATTTCAAGTATTTGAAATTGTTTTGTATCATTTTTGGATAACAAGTTTCAGATTATACAGAAAATTAGAAACAAATAAACAAACCCATAATAGAATAAGTACAGGTTTTTTTTGTTTTTGTTTTTGTATGGTTTTAAAGAAAAAAGATTTATATATGGAGTTGTATTTTTATGCAATTTTATTTGTTCTTCACACTCATTTTGATATGGATTTGATATCTCGAACCAAATGTGTAATGCACTTGTTTATATGGTTATAGGTTTGATACCAATTTAGGAAATTGTTTATTATAAACTGGATGTTTGAGTAGAAAATTGCTATTGAGTTTAATGACATTAAAATGAAAACATTAAAATGGCAATAGGTGGTATGGTCTTGTTTTGCTCTGTCGGCATTGCAGACACTAAGGAGACTGAATAAATTGTTGTTCAACTATGAATCGATTAGGTGGATGAATAAAAAAAAAAATGTTTTGGTTGGCGTAAACTTATTTTCAAGTATCAGATAGGATGTTTAGGACTAAGTAATTTTTTTAAAATTTACCTGTCAGTTGGACATTTTGACCCTCTATTAGATTTCTGTCAAAAGTAGACCTCTTATCGAAAAAAACAAAAACAGTGTTTCTGCAAGTTAAAAACTCGATATCTCAAATACTTGGCAAATTAGAGCCATTCTAATGATAGATTCAAATTTATAAAATTAAAGGCCACTAGAAAAATAGATTATAATCATTTACGGAAAAATCGATCTTAAGAATCTTTTTTTTGTTGTTTTTTTTTTTAATATTTTCTGAAAAAAGTATAGTTTTTGTACATAAATAAAAGGTTCAAGTCTAAATAATTGCTAAACTTTTTAAAAATCAACAATTTTTTCGGTAACTTTTTTGATTGAAATAGGCTATTTTTTCTAATTTAATTTGTCAAAAATCCAAAAATTTATATTAAAAAAAAAAAAAGATTTAAAATAGATGAAAAATATAGGTACCAAAGTAAATTTTGACTAGGTTTTGTTAAAATCCAACAAATTTTTGTGAAAAATAAAAATTAAAAACCAAAACATCATATTTTTTGCACTTTTCTCAATATTTTTGAGGTTACCTACATGGTTAAAAATTCTAAAGTATTTTTTAATACTTTTTGGGTTACATAACCAGAAATGTATTAAAATTTAATGCATGACAAATATTAAAATTTTTAGTTAATACATAACCAAAATATACTTTTCTGAAGGTTTTCGGTGTGCTAAACTCGAATCCGAAGCCAAAAAAATTCTAGCAGCTCGCGTTTTTGAAATATTACCGTTAGAAATTGCAAAAAAAACGTTTTTTGACTACTTCGGAAGTTTTTTTTTTTTCATGTAAGAAAATTTTTTAATTTTTATTACATCCTCTATGATTTTTGAGCAAAACACACTAACTTTATCTTAAGATATCTCGACCTATACGAAAGATATCGGAAAGATTTAAAGAAAGAAGAAAAACAGGTCTTTTAGAAACCGTTACAATTTTAATTTTAAAAAATTTTCTTACATGAAAAAAAAACGTCCGAAGTAGTCAAAAAAACGTTTTTTTGCATTTTCTAACGGTAATATTTCAAAAACGCGAGCTGCTAGAATTTTTTTGACTTCGGATTCGAGTTCAGTACACCGAAAACCTTCAGAAAAGTATATTTTGGTTCCGGCAACAGAACCCTCGTTAACCAGTGTAATCATTTTTAGCAAAAAAACAAAACCGACTTCCATGGATCATGGTTATGGTTTTTAAAATAGTTCCTATGGCTAAATTGAAACCACACTGCAGCCACCAGCTTTCCAATACAAAAAGAATTATCAAAATTGGCTCACGGTAAAAAACATAAAAAAAAAAAATACATTCGAATTGAATACCTCCTCCTTTTTGGAAGTCGGTAAAAATGCATTAAAATTTAATATAGTTGTATTAAAAAATAATACAGTTTATATTAGAATTTATAATGCCAAATGTATTAAATTTCAAGTATTGAATATTCAAATTTAATCTTTTTATATTAATTTCTAATAAGAATTCTATTAAAAGATAATATACAAATATTTCAATTCAATACCAAATGTATTGAAAGTTAATAAAATGTATTATTTTTCCAAAATTCATTACTGAAAGTAAATGTGCCCATGATTATGAAAGTGGACTAAGTCACTTTTTGCATTGTTTAAAGAAAAACTTACATAATAATTATATTTCTTTTATGAAATCTATAGAGGAGCAATAAAGAAGTTTATTTACTGCAATTTCGCTTTCAAATAAACTTTACCCCTTAAATAATAATTATTTTAAGGCTAGATTTGAGGCCATTTATAGGAGTGACTTAGTTCACTTTCATAAATTAACCCTCTGTCGGCACACGGGTGCGAATTTGGCAGGACAAAAATGAAAAGTGGTCACAGAAAAATGTCTTTATAATGGTGAAAATACATTTTTTGGAATTGTGAATAGAGTTTTCGAATTCCTCGGAAAATTCTACATCAATTTCATATATGATTCTCCATAAAATAGTGAGACCGAAAAAAGTTCTAGCGCCATGAAAAAGTATAAACCAAATTCGCAAAAAAGAGGTGTGCCTACAGAGGGTTAAGGGCACAAATATTAATCATAAATAATATAACAATGGTGATATTATTGTGTCTATTTTATCTGTTTCACAAACTGTGGCATGTAAAATCTTATTGCCGATCAAAATTCATCTGAAATTTATGACTTTTGCTTCGAAAACAACATACAATTTTTGATTTTAATTTTTTTTTAAAAAAGATACCTCAAACAATGGATTTTTTTCTTTTTTAAAATGGCTGCTGCTGTCATTTGATTAAAATATAATATTCTTGTATTACAATTTAATATTTTTTATTTTAGTTTTTATTAAATTGGTATTATATTTTAATACAATTATATTAAAATGAAATATACATAATTATATTAAAATGTAATACAATTATATTAAAATATAATACAATATATTAAAATTGAATACAAAAATATTAAAATCTATAATACAGCGGTATTATAAATCAATACAAGATTAGAATTTAACCCACAAAAGTTATTTTCAAATCATTTTTATATAACAAGTAGTAAACTTAATACTTAAATATTTAAATTTAATACAAAAAAGATTAATAATAATTTTAATACTTTTTGTATTGAAAATTGCTTTTATACAAGAGCTGTATTAAAAAAATACTCCAAAATTTTTAACCGTGTATATACAAAAAAGTAAAACCTGTAGATCTTTTTATTTTCTACAATTTTTGTATTTAATTTTTTCTGAAAAAAAGGTCTACTTTTGACAGAAATCGTAAAAAACTTAACGATTTTTGACACCCACCCCACTTTTTCGCCCACCCACCAACTTCCTCCAATTTGTGTGCTGCTCAAAAAACGGCACCAAAGATTTTGATAATAAAAGTGTATGCGAAAAAAAAAAATTAGTCTTTTTAAAACCCATCTACCATATAATACATTTTCTCTTGTCAAAATTTTAAAGTTCTCGTCAATACCATAACCAGAATTTTAATTTGACAAGCCAAAGACATACCTACCGAATTCCAGCATACAAAAAAAAAACTTGATGAAAGTAAATGCAGCTTCCCATAAAATTATTGAAATCTTCTTTTAAAATTACCATCTTCAACAAAAAAAATCCATTAAGGATCATCATCACTCAAAAAACAAAAAAGCTGGTTACAACACCAAATATGTTTTAATTGATTTATCATGTCTTTCATAGTCTTTTATAGACTCCATATGTGAAGATAGTTACTAAATCCCACCAAAAACTCTCAAGCCTCGCTCATTCATATGGCTAGTTTCTGACTAATTACATGATTCATTGATTTTTTGTTGCACATACAGTTCCGACCAGAACCCTAAAAAAAAAGAACTAACATCACAGAGCTAACGCAGAGTCTAGATATGGAATCTAAGCCAGGCAAAGACCATATAATAACCAACAACACACATCATCATGAACTCCAAAGATATGAGGTTAAGTTTTCAACGACGATGCAATGCGATATGTTGAGTAACTTGTTTTGGCTGATTGCTGAAGATACAAATTATAATAACCGTTCTGAATTTGGTTGTGCAAAAAGACAACTAACAACACCACAAAGTTTTGTTTCTTGTTCACGAGTATACGATTCGAAGAGAGTATCTTGTTTGTATATTTGTTTATACTCTTCTTCGATCGTTTTATAGCTGTGATTCTGTGAATGGGCTTGAACAAACACAGGCGGGCTCTGGAACAGAGGGGAGATCTTGAAAGATAACAACATGCATGTCATTGGATCATACAGCGAGAGTCTCTCCCAACAGTCCTCGCTTGATCATAATAACATCGCTAGAAATTTAATTTATAATTTAACAGATATGGCTAATGGTCCAAGCAGTTGCAACAGAGACACAAACAAACGTACAATCTTGACGCGAGTTTCTTTTTTAAAAAGGCACGCGTATTGACTTTATCCGCATGAACATCTTTTGCACCGCAGCGCAGAGAGGAGCAATGGCAATATGCTTGACCACAAATAGACGACGACGACGACGATGACCGACGAGACGCGACGCTTGGACAATGACCATGGACCATGACCAGACCATCGGGGTTATGGTACTCTGATTGCGAAGAGAAGCGGTGCGATGGTCAACCAGCATGGAATATCTTTTTCTATATCTCTCTCAGTGACTTTTGTGTGCACCTTGAGATTGTTCCATTTCGATTGAATTGTGTGACACTGGGTATTGTTATGTTTTTATCGCGCACACCGATTGCAATTGCTTTACCAGAGAGGATGACAATCTATGTTTTTTTTGGTTCTGCTCGAATGAATCTGGGATTTTTCGAAGAGATAGCCGAGGTTTATTCTCTGCAACAAAATATACCAATGTCCACTATTGTTTTGTGGCGTTTGGTAAAACAATGTGCTTTCACCAGATGGCGCGGCGGTGGTGGTGGTGTCCACGCTTGCCCTATTATGCACTATCAAAAGCAGTATAGCGGCGAAAGACGATAAAACGATTTTCCAGGTATTTTCATTTGTGACAAATAAGAAATTAATAGCTATTTCTTGAGAGTTCGAATTATTATGGCTTGGTTGGAGACCGTTTTGTGGTCTTCGTCGTAGTTTGTAGTCACAAAGTGGTAGTTAAAGTGTCATTTTGTTTACAACTGCGAGAACAGGTAAAATTGCCTGCTTCAAATGATGTGATGTTGATGGTTTGGCTTTGGGTGGTAGAGAAGAGAAGAAGATTGTAGTAGAGATGTTGTGTACGCGATTAAATGAAAACTATAAGTCTTATTGGGTGAATAGCGAGATGATGATGGAATGCAGTGCTTGTCCTAAAGGTTGAATTGAAATGTCAATTAATTTTTTACTAAAGGACATAACCATCTTTGGATAGAGTGATGAAGTACTTTAAAAGGCTTTGTGACTGTGTATGGAATCTTTGGAATTGTTTTTGATTTTATTGGAAATGGACTTAATTTTTCATCTGATTGTCAAGCAGTCCAAACATTAGCTTTTTGTCGGAGATGATAATGAATTTTGACACAAACGTTGTGGATAAGTATTTTGCTATCCAATCTTTGAAATGTCAGTTTTTTGTGACAAGGCAATAAACCCTTTTTAAGCTAGTAGTCAATGATAGTTAATGGACTTTTTAGTAAAATGTCATAAGTATTTCTTAAGAAGTAAAGAAGTTTTAGTAGATGTAAAGGTAAGCTATTATATTTTTTTTATTAAAACCATTTAATGTCGTCTGATATTATTTTTGAGAAAATGTTATTAAAAGAAGAAATATAATGTAGTTATTTGTTGGAACTCGAAGTACGCTAAGGAAATGCGATATAACTTGAGGTAAATGCTGTATATTTATATCTAACAGGCCCTGCTAAAAAAATTTGTTTTATTTAACTTTGTTTGTTTTTTTTTCTCTTCAAACAGAGCGAATTAAAATTCATCAATTTCAATAAAAATTACGAGTACCATTTCAGCCTCAAGTTACAAGAATTTTTGATACTTTTTATTTGTAAAAAAAATAAGGTTCATGAAAAAAAAACTTTTTCATTCCAAAAATATGTTAAACAAAAAAAAATGTGGAGAAATTTTCAAAATATTTCGTCGTATTTTCTCGGAATCTTGAATAAATAAAAAAATCGGGCTTTAAAATCGGTCCTTTCAGTTTTCATTTATTTCTAAGTGACCCAAAATTTCTGCAAAAAAAAAAAAAAATAAGTTCTTATTTTTTTTAATTGCAAGCTTACTTTTGAAGTTTTTTTTTTTAAATTTAAAATGTGTTCCAGGTACCAAATTGGAGTTTACGCTAAAATTGTTCTGTTGAAAAGCTATAATAGTCCAGTAAATAAAGGAGTTTTACCCTACAAAAGGTCCGGTAGTTCTAAATTTTGGATATGTTGTTAGGTATGGTTAGTAGATAGAAAAACCAAATTTCCACAACCACGCCCCCTCCGCCCCCTTCAGCATCACCGAAAAACCATAGAAATCTGGCACTTTTTTCACTTTTATGCCCATAACTTTCTTCTGGTGATTTTATTTAAAAAAAGTTGTTGGTAGACTTGTAGAAAACATAATTTCCTACAAAAATGACCTTGGTAGTATTTTTATACAACTAAAAACAACGAAGTTATGAAGCTTCCAAAAACATATAAAATTTTGGATTTTGCAATATTTTCAGTTTCTTGTCACTTAACAGTGCTATAACTCTCTAACAATTGACTTTTACGCAAAAGTCTTCATAATCAATCTTATAGACAATTTAACTACCTAAAATAAAATGTAAACCACTTTGATTTTGTGAATCAAATAACCGAGTTGGAGCTAAAATAGTAAACAAGTATTTTTGATAGTTTTCGACACTTTTTGAATTATCCATTAAATGAAGGATTTGTATCCCACAAAAGGTCGGGTGGTTCTTATTCTATATATAATCAGGTTTTAATGGTAGATTGAAAAAAAAAATTCATAGCCACGCCCCCTTAACCATACTCCAAAAACCAATTCTGTATTTTATCAGTTTTATGCCCATAGCTTCCTTCTGGTCATTTAAATGTGAAAAACTAATGTGCAAAGTTGTAGAACACATAGCCATAGAGGAAGGAATACCTTCCTCTATGCACATAGCGGTGGGCTATGAGTGGACAAAGGTAAAAGAACTGGGGTATGAGGGGCAGGGTATCAGGTGGGGAAATATAGGAGTAATAGGTGCAGTTGAAGATGGTGAATTATAAGAAAAGTTGGCTTCGTTGAATTTTTTTTCAAATTGATCGATGATATGTGATCTTCTTCGTCGTCATCAATTTTTGGGGAGCAGGATCTTGCACACTTTTAATGGGTTGCAATACGTGGCATCCTCTCGTCCAGCCCCATTCCAGAGGATTTTTCTCAATACCCATCCACGCCATGATCTGGTGATAAGTCCGGAGGAAATGAAAGTGTGCTGCATCTGTTGTAGGCGGTAGTTTGCACAAATTAAGTTTTGTTGAACTGCTCATAAATTTGAAATATCGAAGAGAGCTTAGAGATTGACCACTGTCCTCGCCATATAAAGCCAACAAGATATGTTCTTCCACCTCCGATACTTTCTGAACTCTGGCATTTGGGTCCTTAACTTCTCTGCAGCTTCAAGTACAGAAGGGTATTTGAAACATTTTGCAAAATTTGTTTTTTTCCGAAACCAAAGATGTTTGAGGTGTTGTCACATTCACTTATGGCATGAATTAGTAAGACGTTCTCCATAGAATTGAATGTGAAAAATGAGAATTCATCAGATAAATTGATCCTCCCAGGTTTTCGAAGGTACACGTTCTCGGCTCTAGGTATAGTAAGTCGATGTCTTCCTCAAAAATCTTTGAAGCTCTATGGTACCTGCTTTAGATACTAATTCTGGCGCAACTGGAAGAAAGCATCCGTACAGGGGTGGTTGTGGTTGCATGATAGTAGAAACTTCAAGTAGCTGCGCCTCGTGGTGACTTGATGAAAAGCCAAGGAATGTAATCATATCAATGAGAAGCTTAGGACCTTCCTATACATATACACTTATTCCTGTTAGAAGGGAGGAAAGGAAGGATCGGGCACGAGCAGCAGCTATAACAGCATGGGATAAGGCCAAACATTTCCTTTTCCATTTATACAAAGGGCCACTCTTATTCTTCAGTATTACAGTTTCAAAAAATAGAGGATGGGTACTCATCTGTACTGTAAACTTTAGACCGAATGACTTCCAAAACTGTGCCTGCAGCTGCTTTGACTACTCTTAACCTTTTAACCTTCTCCATACTTCTTAGGCAAACAGGATTTCACTGTTCTATTATCAATTTTATAATCACCCGTATTGTAAATTACAACTGTCAATCGATTGTTGATAAATACTGAATTTTGGGATTTTTAAAACAAAATTATATGAAAACTGGTCAACTGGAATTTTGTAATTAGATTTCTTTATAACGACTAGGACCATTCTCTGCTTTCAAAACTTTTTTAAATTAAGGAATAAGACATTAAAATTTAATTTGTATCAACTATCGATTGATAGTTGTATATTAGGGTGGTCCTTATTTTACTCTTTTCGAAAATTGAGTGCGACGCCCTCTAGATTGGTTCCAAATGAGGAAAAAAATACCCTATTTTTTTCAAATTTTTACCTGTGACAATTCCTGGCCCTATTTTGATAAGAAGTCACTATAGCAGGGGCGATATTCTGTGTCCAGTGTTGGGTAAATGGCGGATTTTTGATATAAACTTCTTAATGAAATATGGTCAGGAAGGGTTAGGAATAAAAATTTGAAAAAATTAGGGCTTTTTTTTTCCTGATTTGGAACCATTCTAGGGGGCGTCCCCAATTTTTTGTTCCTAAGGACCAACCTATTGTATATAGCAATAAGGCTGAACCTCCTTCAATCGCACTTGTCAACTCATCAACTCATGTATGAAACTTCATAAAACTGAAAAATTGCAGAATTGGTTTTTAGAGTATAGTTAAGGGGGCGGAGGGGCATGGCTATGAATTTTTTTTCGATCTACCATTCAAACCTGATTAAATATAAAATAAGAACAACCCGACGTTTTGTGGGATAAAAATCCTTCATTTAATGGATAATTCAAAAAGTGTCGAAAACTATCAAAAATACTTTTTTACTATTTTAGCTCCAACTCGGTTATTTGATTCACAAAGTCAAAGTGGTTTACATTTTATTTTAGGTAGTTAAATTGTCTATAAGATTGATTATGAAGACTTTTGCGTAAAAGTCAATTGTTAGAGAGTTATAGCACTGTTAAGTGACAAGAAACTGAAAATATTGCAAAATCCAAAATTTTATATGTTTTTGGAAGCTTCATAACTTCGTTGTTTTTAGTTGTATAAAAATACTACCAAGGTCATTTTTGTAGGAAATTATGTTTTCTACAAGTCTACCAACAACTTTTTTTAAATAAAATCACCAGAAGAAAGTTATGGGCATAAAAGTGAAAAAAGTGCCAGATTTCTATGGTTTTTCGGTGATGCTGAAGGGGGCGGAGGGGGCGTGGTTGTGGAAATTTGGTTTTTCTATCTACTAACCATACCTAACAACATATCAAAAATTTAGAACTACCGGACCTTTTGTAGGGTAACCCCCTTTTTTTTAGCTTCATTTATTGGACTATAATTACTGGCAATTTTTTTTTTCAAATCGGTTATTATAGCATTTAATAAGCTTAAATTTTGGACATAAATAAATAATAATATTCTTATTTTTGCCTGCAAATTTCAGTCATATTCTAGCGGAGTTAAGCACTATGGTAGCTAACAAAAATGCCATTTATACAGTTTTAAATCAACAGCTACAAACATTGATGCTAGCCAAACTTATTTACTTTTTAATCATTATATTTTGTCCGTTAGCTTCAGACTTATTTTAGTGAAAATTTTAATAACTCAAAAACCATTAGAGTTTTAAATATTTGGTTTGAGCAGCAAATATGCCTTTAAAATCGACCATTTCTTGGATTTATATTTTTTGTGACTTAGATACAAAAGTGTCCGTCAAAGTAAGGAAGGTAAATTCTTTCAAAAAAGCACAATTAATTAATCACTTCAAAATTTCGCCTGAAAATATACTAAAATTTTGGTTATCGTTAAGTTAAATAGCTTTGTGAACTACAAAAATTTATGCCAGTTTATTATTCCATAGTGAAAAATTTTTAAAATCGTTTGAGATTTTTTTTAAAACGTATTTAATAGAAATTCAATAAACAAAAACTTTGGTATACAAAATTATTACCTTCTTGAAACAAAGTTTCAAAAATTACGGTTACCTTAACTCTGTTGTAAAAAAAATTCGTTAAATGATATTGAAATAAAAGAGCCGCAAGTCATTCATTTAAATATTTACAATTATCTTGAGGCTACATTTCCCAAAAAAAATCAGTATCTTTTCAAAAGTGGAGTTTTTAGCTTGTTGTTGCCCCCCTGAAACATTTCTGTAACAAACCAAACAAGATCTCACAAAAACCGTACGAATTAAATTTTTTACTCTTATCTTATTTTTTAAATATTGTTTTATCGAAAGTATATAACAAATATTACACGGTTGATCTTGAAAGTTTGGTTTTCAGGAAAAAGAATTTTGTCTCCCTAGCCTAAACTAAAAGGACTTTCTTTTCAGATTTTCGGAAAGTGCTTGTTGGTTGTTTGAATTTATTTACAAGAATTTCCTTCCTTGGACTCATTATTTTATTGCATAGATTTCGAAATAAATAATTAACTAATAAAAAATATTGAATTTTAAAAAAGTAGGATGTGTTTTTAGAATAAAATGGAACTCCTTAACACGTCACTAATTTTGATGATTTCGGTTTTTTTTATTAACTTTCTACTGCATGAATTAATATTAGCGGACGAAAAAATTAAAAAATGCTTTATATAAAATTTGTTTATAAGCCAAATTTGTCTTCGTATGCATTAAGGGGTAAGAAATTTTACTAATTTTATTTATTCAGATTATGTAAAGAATACAATTAAAAATATCAAAAGATGAATATTTATCATTTAAAAACAAAATAAAGTAAAATAAATAAATACATTGCATTACAAAAGGTTAAGAATTAATTCAAATTTGGGTCACTTTAAGCCATGGAACCGAGAAAAGCAATTTGTTTTTTCCGTTATACAGGGTGTCCTAAAAGTCAACGTCGAAACGAAAACGATAGATAGGGTAGGTGGTGGACATATATTTTGTAAGTTATGAGCATTAAAAAAAAAAACCAAAAAATGGTCAACCTGTGACGGTTTTTCATGTACCGTGACTACAAATCTTAATTTTTCAGAACCTTTCAGAATACAAAAACTTAAATAATATGAAAAAATTACCTAATAAAAAAGTCGGATTTCTTAAGAAAAAAAAAATTTTTCATCTCGGTCATTTATGGAATATTCTCAACAATGTTATACCATTTTGAAAAGAGAATTGAACACACCAACTTTTAAGGTAACTTGTCGAAACATCGTAGTGCATTTTTTTTATACTACGGTTCATTGAATTAGAGTCATGTAAAATTTTTTAGTACTTAGTTGGGCAAAAAAGTAATTAATTGGGAAAAACGCACTTTTTGAGTTGTAAAAATAACAATCCTTAGTGTACTTATGAGACAAAAACTTATAACCGAAATAAAAAATGTTTTTATACACTACATATTTACTTGCCATGAGACTAAAAAATAATGTTAAAAGAAAAGATCATAAAATCATTCTGTTTTGAATTTTTTCTATACTTTCCACTGAATCAACGCACTGTGCAAAGGGGCTCCATTTTTGAAGTAAAACATAGCTTCCAAGCAAAATAACAGTGTAAAGGAACAAAATTTTCCAAACAACAAAATTTAACAAATTGTGTACAACCCCTTATATTAATGCATATGAAGCCAAATAAGGCTTCCGTAATTTTTGCCCTCCCAAGACCTGGCCAATAATTTTGCATACAAACAGACAAAACCATATCTGGCTTCGTATGCAGTAGAGGGTTAAATTGTTGCATTTTAAAAAAAGGGTTCCTAATTTTTTTAATTTCTATGTTTTTTATGGGAACTCAGTAAAATTTTGAACCAGAGTATTTGATTGTTGTGGTTTAAAAATTAATAATTTTTTTCTAAACTTATACATTTTTGACCCTACAATAACAAAGGATTTTAATAATAAAAAAAATAATCGTTTGTTGTTCTGTACAGTATAAAAGGTTTACTCAAGGTTTGTCAAATTGCTTTAAATCCATCACATGTTCTTTACGGAATTTCGATAATTTGTTTTTGGTTTTTAATATCACTTTCAAAGACAAATACTTCCCACATAACATTTTTGAGGTATTGAGATTTTTTCGAAAACAAAATCCGAAAATTTTAAAACCAACAAAAACATCTTTAATCAGCTGTAAAAAATATTTTCCAACTTACCATGAATGTCATCAACGCATATTCCCAAATCTTCACGGTAAGTCTGCAAATATGGTAAACACCGACAATCACATATTCCTTCTGGATCCATATTTTTCTTGTCATGTCGCAAATCTGTCAAAAATAAAAACATAAAAAAGGAAAAGAAAAATTTATTAAAAAATAATTCAATAGTAGGTAGGGACATAGACAAGACATCCTCCTTCTCGTGTTTGCAACAGTATGCAAACTATTACTTACCAGTTTTATCGTTTCCAGCCATGAAAAGTCCTGCTGTTCCGCTAGATAGCCCCACGCAAGTGTCCATGTTACAAGTTGACATGCCTTAAAAAAAAAAGACAAAAATAAAAACTTCAGTGTGAAAAGTGTTAAATTCTTTTCTAAAGAAAATTGTACGTTTCTTTGCACACAGGACAGACAGAAGATAGAATCAACAAAGTCTCTCTGTCTTAAGGAGTGGCTGCTAGTGCTAGCCACTATAGGTTTTGACGATACAACCAAAAGGCTTAAAACAAAACGGTTGCGCATGTTGGAGACAATTGTGTGTGGTTAGTGTGTTTTTTGAAGATGTGGATGCAACCAACTATCATATGGCCAAAGGAGAAAGAGACAACTGAAAATATTGGTTGGTAGTGGGTTAATGCCGTTTTGTTGCATTGCATGTTTTGTTGCGATTTATTTGTCGTGTTTGTTTAATGTTATCTAAACGAGGCATTAAGGCGTTTTGTTTGTATGGCTAAGAATATTTTACTACTTTGTGGATATTGGTTTGCACTTTTATTGCGTGGCTGCTGCAGACGAGCTTAAAGGAAAAAAAGGAATGTGACACAGTCAAAGGCGGATCGGAGGTTTAACAAAAGTGTAAACAGTCTTGGATGGAGAAAGTATCAATTGGCCTTTGATTATTCGACTTCAATCCAAACTTTGACTATAAAAAATACATGAAGTAATTTTGTAAGAAATTTTCATTTAATTTTCGTTAGAAAAGATATAGGAAAAAAGGGTACCGCCATGAAAACGCCTTAAGGCTTTGATGATGTGACTCTCAAGACTCGCCTTTATAACGTGACCATTGGCTATAGATATTATAGAAAAAAACTGTCAATTGGAAAGGCGGAAAAGACTCCCATGCCCATGAAAATTGTAGGACTGAATTAGGTGTTGTTATTGTGTGGAGTTCATGTAGGCGCACAATCTATAATTGAGATGTCCCCATATGTCCGTGCTGCGGTCTAGTTCTTGCATAAAAAAACATGGAGCAGAAGTTGTTAAATTGTTTCGATGTCAATAATTTTATCGTTCAATCGAGTGTGTTCCAATTTAATTGAAATTTTTACTAGGTTTTGTTATGTTGTGGGTGGAAAAGGTTTTGGACTTTTTTTTAGACACGATTTATATTTTAGAAAGAAAAAAGGAAAAACAAAGTTGGAAATGAGGAAATCTGATCAAATTGTTACATGTTTATATAGGTTGATTGGGATGTAATTCTTGGAGCTCTAAGGGATTGGCAATGTTGATGTCATATCTTAAGATCTGAATGGAATTTTGTACTGCTAGCAATTTAAAGTGCCAAATGTGAATAAACAGAAATATCTTCTTATTATTGAGACCATTCAACAGTATTTTATAAATGTAAAATAGGCATCTACAAATTGTGTGCCTCACACAGCAATTTTTACCATCAGTTTTTTCACTATTACGCCTGAAACAAAAATACAACCAGGATTCTAATAAGTACCTGATGATAAAAGATGTACCTACCATCAAAGGCCTCAGAAGTAGGACCTAGTAAGAAGTATTTGCCATTATAATTTAACCGATTTGACCCGGTTGAATATTTGAATACATTTGGGTTTTGTAAAAATCTTTTAATTAAAAACAAAATTTTCGAATTAGTTGACCAATTTTTCTGAATCGGTTTGTACCGGTTTAAAGTGTTTGATGACTACCCATTGATAACGCGATAGTGTTTTAATCGGTTTTAACCTGATTAATTTAACATATCTTATCACTTTTAAATTATTTCTGAATTCTTAAATTAACTTTTTCCTGAACCGGTTCATCTGTTTTAGATTGCTATTATTGCGTAAAATTTTGTTGAATGTGGACTTAGGACTTTAGGAAAGCTTATTAATTCGGGGATAGTACTATTCATCACTATCAACTTAATGACCATTTTATTAAAATATAACTTCGGATTGGATAGCTCACTTTCACTGGATCATTAAAATCTAACTTTGAACTGAGTTAACGATTTTTTTCTGAATCCAGTTTTTGTATAAAGCTGGTTGAACCGGTTCATTGGGCTTGAATCAATTTATTGTGTTTGAGTTGAAGAAAAAATTTTTTTTGAAAAATTTAGGGAAATTAAAATAAGTTTTGAAAATAACCCAATCGGTTTAAATAGTATTTTCATAACGTTCGGAAGATATAATTATTTGTTGTGATAACAGGGCAAAACATTAAAAAAAAGCTATAACATCGGATTATGACATTTGAAATTTTAATGGATCAACTTGAACCGGTTCATTGTGCCTCAGAAAAACATTTTTCCGGATTTATTTATACAAACTTTGTATTTTTTCACTTGAGTTTGTTAAAATTTATTAGCTTTATCTTAAAAGAATTGAATCGGTTTATTGCATTCGAAGTTTAATAAGTTCATCTTGTATGTAACATTTCCATTACATTAATTTTGTTTACGGATTTGTGATGTTATAATTTCATTGCTTAACCGGTTCAATAAACATCCATCGGTTTGAATTGTCCCCGATTTTTAATGAATCGGAAGAAGTCCATTAAAAACCGTTGAAGCGTTTACTTGTGATTTACATTTGAAAAAAAAAAAAAATTACTGACAAAAATGTGTATATTTCAACCTACATAACAAGATACCCTAATTTTTGTTTTAACTTTTAATTTATCTGACATGTTTCGAACCGGTTTAATGTTTTAAACGTTTTAAAAGATCATTTTTTCGAAAGGTTTTTAATCCCGGTTAGTTTTGTAAGAAAGTAGCATCAACTTGTCTCAATCGAGTTAAAACTTATTGTAGAATTAATTATTTTAAGTAATACCCAAGTGGTTTTATTTATTTAGAGTAAAATAGTTATTATGTTTGGAAAGCTTTTGTGGTATAATCAGCCTCTCAATATATAACCTAAATATCAGCTTTCAATAAATTTAAGTTGAATCGGTTATTTATGATTCAAATTTAATAGAGCCAATTGACTGAACAAAATATTTTGACCTCCTCGTTTTTCTACGCGATGAACGAAAAAGCGTTACTATTTTTTTTTTGTTAAAGATTCAACCGGTTCAATGTCATTGATATTAATAATAAATCACCTTCGTAAAACTAGTTTTGAAAATGATAGTTTTATTTCTTTTTCTGAATCGGTCCAAATCAACTCATTGTTTTTCATCTTTATATTCCTTTTTTAACTCAAGTGATTTAAAAAATCTTCACTTTTATTAAAACGGACTTCACTTGTTGTTGATATTGAAATTGAGTTCCCACTCAACCGTTTCAACCGGTTCATTTTTAATTTTTTTTATTTTGTAAAAATATTTTTTTGCATTTAGTTTTCTTTGGTCAGTACAAGTTTCCTTTGTATCGGAGTATAAAATTTTAATTTTTTTTGTTTAATTTTTTAAATTCTGTATTTTGTCAAAAAAAAAAAAAAAATGATTACATATCCGACAAAGGAATCAAGAGTTATTTATAGAAAATATGAAAAATAGTTCCCATAAGCTTATACCATTTACGAGAAATCACTTAAAAAACCTTGGCCATCTTCATGTGTACTCTTTTTCAGGCCTTCAAGGTGTTTTTTCTTCTTTTTTTTTGTTTGTAAAAATGAGAAAACTTTGCATTATCAATTGGACTTGGACGTTTTCTCCTATAAAAGGAATTTTCAATGCATCAGAGGTCTCTAGTCAATATACAAAAAGCCTGTTGCCCCAAAGCCATATTTTGTAAAATAGAAAATGCATGTGTCTGTCAGTTGAATTTATACTAACAAAAGACAATTGTCAAAATGTGGTTTTCCCTCCGCATCCTCGCTTATTGAAACCGCAGTAACTAGATAGACCACTACAACTTATTCACTTGCCATTGTGCCATCCTTCCGAATCCTATACAAAAAACCCATAAAAGGAAATAGGATTCCTAATTTGGTCTACACACGCAACATCTCCATCATATGGCGACCGACTGACGACTTTAAGTTTTAAGAATACCTAAAACCTAGCCTCAAAAAAAAAAGAAAAGACTTACCATTCGTACGAAAAACATCGCCATCATGTTGTCTAGTCAAATTGATGACTTGCCCAGACATTGGCTCATCGGCAGCAGCAACGTCTCCTTCAATGTTGCCACGACCATGACCGCCACCGCCACCGCCACCACCTCCGCCAACATTGCCTTTTCGTATCGAATCGCCTAGCGGTGGCACATTGATGATGCCCGGCGTCGGTATTGCCAGTTGGCAGTTTAATTTCGATGCGATAATCATCAGAATCAGTGCCGAGCGGTAAATAATTGCACGTGGTAACATTCTAGCATAACGCCAATGATGCATTGAAGCCAGTGCCAGGATATAAATAGCGTTCTCTCTCAGTGCACACTAGAGCCCTCTAACGACGATATATCCAAGGGTGGTGGCGCAATGCAGGTGATCCACAATGGGTGATATGCTAATTGCAGTCACCACCGTTCCAGCCCTCCGCTCTTCTACTCATGGAATAAGAATGAGAATGAATTAAATGCTATCTGCTGCTAAAGCTTCGCTGATGGCATAGCCTGCGGCATCGATAAAACTGTTGCATCCTCAGGAGAGCGAGCGAGCGTGCAAGAAAATCGTGACGTGACGTTTACGTCGCTTGTCGATTATGGCGCTAGCACTGATGTTTCGTTATTACTTGTATCTGCAAGAAGAAAAGAGAAAATGAAAGTTTTTTTTTTTGTTGTTGTTGTTTCGTTCTATTTTATTGTGTTCGAAGAAAATGTGATAAGTGTAAACAGAGCTTTATAGAGAAGAAAATAGGTTAGTTGTTTGTATGTGTCATTAGAATAATCATCGTGACTAAAGGATAATGGCTGCCAAACATAAAAATGTAAATGTCAAATTGACAGGAAGAGGAAAAACTGTTGAAACGATATATCGCTAAACACAATGCGACCATAAACTTGCGGCACGTTCTGTTCTTTCATTCTGTGATGGTTGTATATAGTTTGTAGAGAGAGATGAAAGTCTATTTTTTCGCGTGACTAGAATGACCACTGGGCAAATTGGTGGATTTTTTCGAACACGTGACAGCGCGTCGGTTAATACAAATTGATGATACCTGACAGGATGTCAGATGATAGGGGTTTGGTTGGTTTATCGGAATTTTTTCGTTTGACGTATGCAATTTGTTTCGAGTCTTCAACAAGATGGAAATCTCTTAAAATGGAATTGAACGGAACTTGTTTTGTGATGTTTTTTTTTTTAAAGTTATGTAGTGTGAATGATGGATGTTTTGATTTGATGAATGGTTTGTACCTTTGGGGGCAAAATGCTTATTGGTTGGAAGACTATAGCAGTTAAATGGAGAAAATGAGATGGGAAATACAATTATTGGATTTTTTCTTGTGGGAATGTATCAAAAATGGACAGTTTGACATCTCTGTCAGTGTGGGATTTTTGCGGGGATTTCCATTTAAGGATCTGCAAATTATCATTCCCAATCCGTGTCTGAGACTGGTTTTGTCAATCTACAGGTTTCTATTGTTTTTTTTAGGTTTGGAGGTCGTTAGCAATAGACTAAGATTAAAAAAAAGCGTAATTTTATATTTGTTTAAAACCATTAAATTTTAGATTTCCATACATTTTGTTGAAACAACTTATCTACTTTTGGACTATCTCATCTTTATACTGCATCTTTATTAATAGGTTTTTTTTTAAAATATAGACATATATAATATATTATATGCTCTACTCTCTACATTACGTTTATTAAGTAGTTGCTTGATTGCAGTCTTTTTTTTTTTTTTGACTGACCTACTTGAAAAAAATCTACTTTATATTAAAAGCCACCGTTACCCCAAAAATTTGAAAAGGTGCATATTTTGTGTACACTATACTTGAATATCTAGAGAATCTTGTTCTTATTCCATGAGAATCTTGGTTTTGTGCTGGGAAAAAGACCATGATTTCTCCCAAAGAGATTTCATTCTTGGATTTTTAAAAAGATTTGTAAAAATTTAAATTTTCCATTAATTTAATCGGAATTTCACAGAGTTAGGTTAGATAAAAAAATTTGAAAAAGGACAAATTTGGTTAAAAAAAAGGTAATCCATGAAGACAGAAGAAACAAAATAAACTACAGACCACACCTTCAGACATATCGAGCACTTCTCGCCAAATAATCGTAAGCGCCAAATTAGATTTTGAATTATGGACAACATTCAATTGTATTTTCGAAAACCAAGAACGAATAAGATATAACTTTTTTGTGTTAATGTAATCAGGAATTGTTCAAGAATACATTGACATCGAAATTGTCTAAAATGCTAAAAAAAAGTATGGATAGTTGAGGTGCAAAAGTTTTTGTCCGCCGAAGAGAATAATATTTTACCAAATTGCGGCTGATATAGCTGTCCGCGTCCGGGTAAGGGAGTGTCCGTTTAAGGAAACCAAAAATGTATGAAATTTAAATTCAAGATCCACGGTCGTGACAAATTGTCCGCTCAAGGGGAATGTCCGTCTAAGGGAGGTGTCCGTTATAAGAGCTTTCACTGTACTTTGAAAGAAACTCAACACCCAGCCTTAGCGAAAAACTGGAGGAAGTCATTCGAAGGAGGCTTATTACAATTATTTACTAAACACCACCTCCACTGCAATCCATCAAAGCACTTCAGAGACGTCATTTTATATCACAACTCACAGCTTTGAGATAGCAAATAAAACTAAATATGTATCTAAAATGGAGAATTAACTTCACTCTTGATTATTGCGTGTCTTTAAAACGTGACCACGGTTGTAAAAATTTCAATTGAAAAAAATGCTTTGAAATTATATAAATATTACATTAAAAATAACTATCATTAAAAAAACTAAAGAACTTTCATTGATGAAAAAACTTTATTGCAACCGAACAAAATTTGGATCAAAAAGAAAAAAAATTTATTGAAACTGAAAATTATTTGCATTAAAAAAAATATTTTTTGCAAATAAAAACTGGGCCACATAGCAGCCCAGATTGTAAGAATTTCGACGAATATTTAAAAAAAAATGGATACATTTGGCACTGATTTTCTTTTTGACTTTTCAATTTTTAATGCAAAATATTTGCATTTGCAATAAAATTTTATTTTCAGTGCAAATATTTTTCATTTGCAAGAACATTTTTTTAAATGCAAAATGTTTGTATTTACAATAAATATTTTTTATTAATTTGTAATGGAAAAAGAAAAGAATTACAAAATTGTTGTTTATTACTCTGGACGTGGAATTATAAAACAGCCAAGAAATCTTCCGAAAGTTAAACAAAATTTAAATAACTTATTTTTTTTTCAATTTGACACACATAATTACAACCAAAAAGGTATTACTTACAATTTAATTTTCAAAAGTGGCTAATTTAAACAAAAAAAAACCTGTCTTAAAATCCCAAATACCGTGTAATGACTAACAGTTACAAGCTAACATTGTTGAATTTCTTTATATACTCGAACGTAACTCATCCCATAGTAACTCACACATCATGGTGTATGATGAGGCCATTACTCAAAGTCTAGGTAGACATTTCTTCATTTAATCATTTTGCGCGCATCCTGCCCTTGGAGGTACATCATATACATTATATCCTCCACCCGAAACTAACTTGCCAAGTAACCACCGTTAATGTTAATGTACCACTATTCTATACTTTACTCGAACGAAAGAATTTTCATCTCTCAATTTTCATTCCTTCGTCTAGGAAAAGAATTATGACTTGAAGCGGACATCCTCGCCTTTAAACAAAAAAAAAACAAAAAATCTGCAACACAAAAAGAGCCAAACGAAGACTTAGGCGCAGGCTTACCCATTAACCAATGCCCAGCCCACACAGTCAATATGATCGAAAGATGATATATTGACATGCCTAGCGGAGATTTAAGTTTTTTTTAAAACTGCCCACTATACCTTACTTATAGATGGGCCGGCAGAATTGAAGACCATTAAACAAGTTTACGACATTAGCTAAGCGTGTTTTGAGCCTTTGTATAGCTAGTTTTTACAAGGATAAAATGTGTATTTTTTTTGTCTGACCACCAGCGTTTGGCTAGAAATCTAAAGTGAAGGTGCATGTTTTTTTTTGCAAAGTTTTTTTTCATGGGTCATAATCAGAGTCCATCAATTATATGTTCGTTTGTCGGGAATAGCCGATAGTATAGTTGTTAGTGATGGTTGTAATTTGTCGTGTGGAAGTTCTTACTGGACGCGATTGTAAAATCGTGCTGAGAAGCGCTTCTGTGAATCTTTATGGGCTAATGAATGTTATGACGATTTATTTGTTATTCTATCTCTCTCTTACTTTTACGGTTTTTATATGTGGAATGTATAACTATCATTAGAATTATGTCAAAGTACATGTTAGGGAAGTAACTTATGGCTCTTGTAAGACTTTGCTAGTTAGCAGTTTTATGGAGTTAGCTGTTAGTTTAAATATATAACCATTTTTATTGGAAATTTTTTATGAGTTTTTTTTTTTTATAGGAACAACAATGTGATGAAGTTTGAAAATTTATTAGCAATAATCTTAGCAATTGGACACACTTTTGCTTGGAAATAAAAATAAAAAGTTATGGTTGAAATTGATTATATTTATTTACCTTTCATAAATTGTTACAATGTAGAAAAGAACATTGTACAGAGTAAAAAAAAAACTAGAACTTTTTAGAACCCTAAAAGGCATGTGCATTAGTTTGTTTAAGACGATCCTTAAGGCTTTCATCCAGAGCAGGTTAAAAACAAAAGGTTCTGAACAGGAAAAAAGTTTCCAAGAACTCTTTTTCTGTTTGAAAGATCATCAAAATTTCTAATATTTACCAAAACGCAAGATCAACCACCACTTTACACGAAAATCTCCACACCAACTAGAGACCAAAGCTAAAAGCTTCAACATGATTTCTTCCAATAAAATACCCCTTCCACAATTATAATTTCCTCATTTTCAGAAAGTCCCATTCAAGAAAGAAATTAAAATAATTCATAAAATCAGGTTCGCTAATCAGCTCTTTTGTTTAATAGATTTCTTTTTTTTAAATTTAATTTAATCGTTAAAACAAGTAACTAAATGAGTCTATAGCAATACTAACGGTTCCTATTAAACCTCCTTAAACTCAATCACACTTAAATAAAGTAAGGTAATACATTAGATAAATGTATAGTCACTTTGTCCTCTTATGCGTGACATTAACTTTTAATTTATTTTTCCAATTCAATGCTATTATATTCGTTTTTTTTTTTATAATTTGCCAGCGTAAGTTATATCAACAAGCAAAATAACCTTTCTAATCCACAAAGAAAACCCAATTGAATGTGATTAATAAATTTTACCTTCATTCAAAGATTCTATAGAACGCAATTCTAGCTACGCATTTTCTATTGACATAATTTATATCCTTGAACTTCTGTGCAAATCAATAGATAACATTCATCTATTTTAAAACTCTACATTGTATCTAAAATGAATACTCTTACGGTCACCTTAAACCTTCAAGATATTTATATAAATGTGATTCAAGAACCAGCGTGGTTCGAAAAAATATACACATTCACGATTATATTTTTTTTTAGTAATTTAAAACTTCAAGCAGAGAATTGGCATTTTGCAATAAATATAAACCTACCTGGCTTGACCACATGGACTTTATACATCTCCTATATAAAATAGCAGCCTAGCTCCGTTTATTTTTGATTCCTCATACACACACCGAATGGTGGTAGTGTACGGTGTCGTCGTAGATCTTCCTGAATTCCAAACGATAAAGCTGTGGATGCGCGTAGTACCGCTCGCAATTCCGGCTCTACTGGATTTTCAACTTACAAAACAACAACAACAACAAAAACTCACTCAAACAAAGCCTGTTCATCTGGATATATAATGTGTGTGTAGAAGCCTTAAGGAGACCCATACCTCTACTGAAGCTCTAGCTGAAAGCTAGGCGGAATTGCTGTATGTGATTGGTTTCTCGCAGTTGGCCTGGTCAGCGCCAACTTCCCCCCTATTGGCTTGGCTAATAATTTCTTAGTGGCTCATATATTTTCTCAAAGCCTCCCTGTATTTTCTGCACTAGCACAAGGAATTCTAATCACATTTAGAGCACGAGTATATCTTTTAGCTCTAGTTAGCTTGTGCGACTCTAGCTCCTCACCAGATATATAGATTTGGATCACATGGAACACCACTGTGACGCGAAGCCAACCAACAACAAAAGGAGGCTGGAATCTTCCTTCTCTTCTATGTCAGTTCAAACACAGTTAGAGCCACTTATGTGCGGTATACAGTAATTTATGTATCGACTAGGCTATTTATCCCCGTGCTACATGTGATGCGTGTGCATATCTTCTGTAAGATCGCGCGCAGTTTGATGGGGAATTATTGGGAATCACCGTTTTTGGAATATATATACAAAATGCACTGCAACACACTAAAGCGGCGATCCTCAATTAGAAACGCGCGCGAGATTGCAGCAGCCCCATCGCATCCACTCCAGATACAAGTTGAAAGTTGAACGTTATTGCACACAGGTGGCGCGGTTGCGACTAAGGCAATGAATGGGTTCTGGGTATAGTATGTTGCAACATACCTAGCTGTATATCTGTGTATATCTTCTAGAAGCTCGATTATTTTATTGATGTGTCAGATATGGGACGACAAAGAGTTTTTAGTTTGAAGAAGAAGAAAAAGAAGACGATGATGTTAAAAGAAAATGAACAAGAACGAGAGTAGAAGAAGAAGTGTTTGTATCGATTGTTGTACAACATGGAATCGAACGCGATGCTCACAGGAATTACTGTTAAGTATTTTGCACGGCATTTAATTAATGGACCTCAAAAGCGAGACATTTAATTACGTACACCTTGTTTTTTTTTTTTTGCTTGCTTCCATTAAAGCCACTCGGACAACAGTTTGGCCGTGGTTGACGGTGACTGGCGAGGATGGGATTCTTCTTCTTTTGATAATGCTGTTTGTGTTTGAGATCGAGTTTTATATAAACCGTTTAAAAGTTTTTATAACTTCATCTTGACATCTTCTATTGAATTCAGGACTACTCTGAATTGTTGTTTGTGTTTTAAATACTATTATGATGGATTGGAATATTTCTTTTTCTCTTTGATGGAATTTTTAATTAATGATTATTTTCTCACAAACATTATTCTTTAGTTAATTGTATGGTGAATTGGAATTTGATGATATGTCCAATAATGGACATGTGCAATTAAATTTGTTTGTTGTGCGTTTTCTATTAAGAAGTAACGGAATGGAGTGCTTTTCAAAGAAGATTGTAAAACAGAAAAACTATTATTATTTTGTTTTAATTAGAAGAAAATAATCATTTTGAAAAAAAAAAAAAACAAAATAATGAAACTTGTTTGAAAATCAGAAAGAGTTTCTAGTGAATTTTTAACGGCAAACAACTTTGACAATTTTTTTTTTTTTTAATAAAACAGGAACGGTCCTTATTTTTGTCTCATCGTATCAATATTAAAACTAACAAGAAATTTACATAGAATCAAGTTTTCCGCTCAGCTTTTTTGTTTTTTAGGTACTGTTTACTTACACATTTGTGTTTTGAAGTTCCAAAGTGTCCATTATTTGATTTTAAAGTACACTGAGAAAAATTGCGTGTACCTACAAAACTACATACATACATAAGTACAAAATTCTATGCACGGATTTCTAAAATATTTGCAAGCATAAAAAATGTTTACACTGAATAAATGTTGAACATTGTTTCAAGTTTCCGTTTAATTTAAGTAAATTACAATATTTTGTTTACAAATAGGTGTCTTAGAAAAATTTTTTCTGCGGAAGATTAGTTAGGTATATAAATGTGTTAGGATTACAAAAATTCTTGAAAGTATAAAAGGACACATAAAATATTATACAGGGTGTCCCAAAAGTCAACCTTTGAGCAGGGGCGTACACTCCCTTGGGATAAGCGGGGCGGTGCCCCGGGGCCCCCGACCGACCCCAGGGCCCCCACTGGAGATAATGCAGAGAAGGAAACTGTTGGCATATATTGAGTTACAAAGTAAATTAAAATGTATTTGAATCACTTCGGATACAAAGGAGACAAATTATGACATTCAGTGTAATGTATAATGCATTGGTAGCCAAAATATATATTGATTTAATAAAAAGGTTACCCCAGGGGCCCCAGAAAAATAAATTGTTTTTTTTTTTTTAATTATAATTTTATCTTAGGGCCCCAAAAAATATTACTTGAAAAATCATTGCAACCACAAAATAATACATTAGGGGCCCCAAAAAAGCAAAAAACAACTTCAGGCCAAGGGCTCCAAAAGCCTTTACTTCTGGGCGTCAAAAAAAAAAATTAAATTAAAAAATATTGTTTTTTAAATTAAATTACATTTGTTGATGGATTACTGAACATTACTTTAGAAGCCCCAAAAAATATGACTTCGGGGCTCCAGAAATATTATATGAAGGGTCCCAAAAAATAATTTTTCAGGAACCCCGTTTGTTCAGAGGCAATCAAATATTAATTTGGGGGCCCCAAAATCTATTACTAAGAAGCCCAAAAATATTCATCAAATTTTCTGATGGCATGACAAATTAATATTATTTGAAGATCCTCAAAAAGCTATTACTTCAGGGGTTCAAAACAATCAAATGGAAAATTAAATACCAATTCAGGGGCCCCAACATAAATACATCAGGGCCCAAAATAAAAACATAACGTTATTGGTGGCATTCCGAATATTACTTCAGAACTGAGGCACCAATACCTATTAATTCTTGGCTCCAAAAAAATTATATGTATTATATTGTAGGGGCCTCTAAGCACTTAATTTTTAGGTCTCAAAAATAATTTTTCAGTGGCCCCAAAAGAAATAAACTATGTTTGATGATGGAAAATCCAATGTGTACATATTACTTCAGAAAAGAGGCCCCAATAACTATCAATTCTAAGCTAAAAAAAAATTTTGTTTTAGGGGTCTCTAAATATTTAATTTTGAGGGCCCCTAGTACAAGTACTTACTTCTTTTATGATAGAAATTTTAAGTAAGTATAGCAAAGTGCATAACGAACATATTAAAACATTAAAATAAACCTAAAAATAAATAAGCCATACAAAAAAAAATTTATGGAGTATACGCACTTTTTTTTATATCTAAGGGGCCCCCAAATATCAAAGGGGCCATCAAATTTAGTCTTGCTCCGGGGCCACGGCGACTCAACGTACGCCACTGCCTTTGAGACACCCTGTATAGCAAAAATTTAATCAAAGGGTAAAGAATCGATCTAAGCAAGCCATTCCAAATCGGTTCATGTTACCGATAATTTTTTTTTTTTGTAGATGATTTTTGAACTTAAGACTTGTCCTGATTTGTTATATATATAATTGATTGTAAATATTTTAAGCAGGTTCAAAATAATTGTCAAATAATTTTTTATTATAATCATTAATATTCTTCAAAGAACAAGTGGTTTAGACAGGTAGGTACTATTGATCAACAAATTCAGTGAAATCATAACTCAAACAAGTTTTGAATGGTTATTAAATAAAATATAAATATTATAATATCGTGGGTGATACAAAAAAGAGTTTATTTTCAGGATCTTTAACATTTTTTATTGAAAATCTTAAAGTTAACTTCTTGGAATAAAAAAAAAAGAATTTAAATAGTTTCTTCAATTTAATCAATTCGACATAGAAAGAAACTAAGTAAATACAACAAGTAAAACGGTTTTGAATTTGGAAATAAAATAAAAAAAAAGAGTGTGTGTACACATGTACACGCGACTGAAGTTATACTTCTCATTCAGTATATGTAAATGAATTTCATTTGATATTTTTAATTTCTATTATTAAATTAATTAATCCACACATCGTTTTTTTACATTTTTATCAAGTGAACAATAAATTAATTCTTTCATCCTCCTTGCGTCCATGTAGTTTTCAATTTATTCTGTGAAATTTACACATGTTGTGCGGTTCAGAACGTACGGTATACGCTTAACGAAACTAAATGAATTGAGCATAAAATGTGCGATATGGTTATTTTATGAGAATTGTGTGTGCTTCAGCACTAGTAGTAGCAATATGGAACTTGCAGGGTTGCTACAAAGCTCAAAAGTGAGCTGAGCTCAGCTCACAGCTCAGCTCAAATTTTGAGCTAGCTGACTTTTGAGCTATGTACCATAGCTCAGCTCATTTGAGCTGAGCTGAAAGTGAGCTGAGCTGATGGTTGAGCTGAGCTGTTGGGTGAGCTAAAGTAAAGTGAGCTGAGCTGAGCTGTGATGGGTGAGAGGATACATTGATTTTTATTTGGAAAGTATAATGAAATATGAAGATATTTTAAACTTTTATAAAACACCATAGCTCAAGATGTTTGGTTCTAGTTATTAATGGAATTATTTTAACACATGGATATTTTTATAAATAAAACAGATAATTTTTCGTGATCTTTCTCTTGGTTTTTTTAACCCTAGAAAGATAATCATAATATACGTCTCAGAGACGTATGATTCTAAAAAAGATTTTTGGTCTTATGTTAACACTTTTTGTCATATTTATTTAACTCATTACTTAGATTATTTTAAAGAAGTGATATAATAAATGAAATCAATTTAACAAAAACCCAGAAATTTGAATTGAATTAGATAAAACAGTTCTTTACACGCCATACGTCTTACAGACGTAGATTATCTTTCTAGGGTTAATAGTAAATATATTTCTATTTTTTTAGTAAAATATTTCTTTTTTAGTTATAAAAAAAATCAGGTACAATCCGGTTTTACGACTTTTTTCAAAATTCCGAGAAAATCGCGTTTGAAAGTTGGGGTAAATTTTTTTTTCGAAAAATCCCCGAATCTTTGAACGCTCCTGGAAGCTAAACCGCTTGAGAGCAATTTTTGGGAGTGGTGCCAAATGATAGCTTGTGTCATGGGCCTACGCTTTGCACATTATCAGATTTTTAAAAAATCGCCTTCCATGTTAAACCGCCACATCATGCCTTTTTTTTCAGAATCGGGCTTAACTTTTTTTTTACCTTTAAGTTCTCCTGGTTTGAGAACGCGTGTACCTACAGGGATGGAAGTTGTACCCAAATGTAGGTTAGAGTCCCCGCTACCTTTTGGCATCAAAAAAATTTTTTTCATTTTTTTCAAAATTCCGAGATATAGGCGTTGGAAGGCTTTGATCTAGAGACAGGGGAGTGGTGCCATATGAAAGCTTATATTCTCAGCTACCCGAAAGTGGTATAATCCGGTTTTTCGATTTTTTTCAAAATTCCGAGAAAATCGTGTTTGAAAGTTGGGGTAAATTTTTTTTTTCGAAAAATCCCCGAATCTTTGAACGCTCCTGGAAGCTAAGCCGCTTGAGAGCAATTTTTGGGAGTGATGCCAAATGATAGCTTGTGTCATGGGCCTACGCTTTGCACATTGTCAGATTTTTAAAAAATCGCTTTGCATGTTAAACCGCCACATCATGCCTATTTTTTCAGAATCGGGCTTAACTTTTTTTTTACCTTTAAGTTCTCCTGGTTTGAGAACGCGTGTACCTACAGGGATGGAAGTTGTACCCAAATGTAGGTTAGAGTCCCCGCTACCTTTTGGCATCATAAAATTTTTTTTCATTTTTTTCAAAATTCCGAGATATAGGCGTTGGAAGGCTTTGATCTAGAGACAGGGGAGTGGTGCCATATGAAAGCTTATATTCTCAGCTACCCGAAAGTGGTATAATCCGGTTTTTCGATTTTTTTCAAAATTCCGAGAAAATCGTGTTTGAAAGTTGGGGTAAATTTTTTTTTTCGAAAAATCCCCGAATCTTTGAACGCTCCTGGAAGCTAAGCCGCTTGAGAGCAATTTTTGGGAGTGATGCCAAATGATAGCTTGTGTCATGGGCCTACGCTTTGCACATTGTCAGATTTTTAAAAAATCGCTTTGCATGTTAAACCGCCACATCATGCCTATTTTTTCAGAATCGGGCTTAACTTTTTTTTACCTTTAAGTTCTCCTGGTTTGAGAACGCGTGTACCTACAGGGATGGAAGTTGTACCCAAATGTAGGTTAGAGTCCCCGCTACCTTTTGGCATCAAAAATTTTTTTTTCATTTTTTTTCAAAATTCCGAGATATAGGCGTTGGAAGGCTTTGATCTAGAGACAGGGGAGTGGTGCCATATGAAAGCTTATATTCTCAGCTACCCGAAAGTGGTATAATCCGGTTTTTCGATTTTTTTCAAAATTCCGAGAAAATCGTGTTTGAAAGTTGGGGTAAATTTTTTTTTTCGAAAAATCCCCGAATCTTTGAACGCTCCTGGAAGCTAAGCCGCTTGAGAGCAATTTTTGGGAGTGATGCCAAATGATAGCTTGTGTCATGGGCCTACGCTTTGCACATTGTCAGATTTTTAAAAAATCGCTTTGCATGTTAAACCGCCACATCATGCCTATTTTTTCAGAATCGGGCTTAACTTTTTTTTTACCTTTAAGTTCTCCTGGTTTGAGAACGCGTGTACCTACAGGGATGGAAGTTGTACCCAAATGTAGGTTAGAGTCCCCGCTACCTTTTGGCATCAAAAATTTTTTTTTCATTTTTTTTCAAAATTCCGAGATATAGGCGTTGGAAGTTGGGGCGCTCACTTTCAGCTCAGCTCACTTTCAGCTCAGCTCAAATGAGCTAAGCTATGGTACCTAGCTCAAATTTGAGCTGAGCTGTGAGCTGAGCTGAAATGTTAGCTTTTTGCAACCCTGGCAACTTGCCACACGCAACTTGCCACATACAACTTGCCACATGCAACCTGCCACATGCAACTTGCCACATACAACTTGCCACATGCAACTTGCCACATGAAACATGTAACTTGCAACGTGTTGTGTGTTTTATGTTTGCCGTACTGCGGCGTACTGCATTTTTAAATACTAAAGTACTGCGTACTCTAAAGGTGAAACGACAGCCCTGCTACCCAGGGTGATCGCGTCATAATCCCTTTGACATTCTTGTCAAAAAGTAAATTTTCATACCCACCCTCCCATAAGAAGTATAACTTCAATAATAAAAATTTCAATCAGTTTTTTTTCTCTAATCTTTACAATATCTTATGTCCATAAGTCAGAGCTGGAGAATGTAAACGAATTCATGAATTCTTAACGATCTTGACATACCCAGATCTGCTGACCTTGATTGTATCCCTCCTATCATTCTTAATTTTACTGGGTAGGGGCTCCTATAACGTCCTTGAGATTCTTGGATAAAAACAATATTAAATAAATTCTTTTATTGTGGGCTTAAAGTCAATTTTATTCAATTTTTATATATTATATTTTTTGGCGCAACGTTTCAGGGATGGTTATCCCCTTTTGAAACGTTGCGCCAAAAAATATAATATATAAAAATTGAATAAAATTGATTTTAAGTCCACAATAAAAGAATTTATTTATATAAGAAAAGTCACCAAATTTGTTAAAGAATTTAAAAACAATATTAATAAAATAATATTAAATACATCTTGAAAAAATCAAAATACTAAAAAAATCGTTAACAGAAACCAGTTACAAATCAATATTTACTACCAATTTATATTTTCCGTGTAGATGATTTTCATATTTAAAATGTTTTTATTGACTGTAAACATTTCAAACAGAAATAATTTATATGCTATTAAAAAAAGAAAATATATTAAATAGCATAGCATAGGTTTATATAGCCTCGAAATATATGTATTGGCAAATTATTAAAAAAATAAATTGCGTTTTTAATGAACTTCAAGAAAGCAATACAATAAAGAAAATTTAAAATATGTATTTAATTTAAATTATAAAAATAAATTATGTATAATTTATTTTTAAGTTCTCAAAAATTTTCTTTAAATACTTTAAAAATTAAGTTGTTTTAAACAGGTTATGTTGATTTCGTGAGCTATATAAAATCGAGTGCCGTTTCAATATGATTAACACTTTTGATTTTAAAGTCTTAAAGTAAACTTCTTGCAAGAAAAAAAAAAAAAAAACAAGAAAAACCAAATAAAATGCGCTTCTTTCTAACTTTAACAATAGCAGTATTAGTTTTAATATTTTTCCAAGTTAATGCTGAAGAATCACATGCTCGAGTAACAAGACAATTGAGTGGTGGTGGACGTCAACCTAGTATTGGAGGTGGAGTACGCAAAGCAGGAGCTGGAAGTGGACCTATTGGTGCACAGGGTGTTTCAGGTAAAAAAAGAGAAAGAGGAGATCCAGGTTTTGTTGGCAAATAATTTCTTCAATTTAATCAACTTAACACAGAAAAAAACCAACAACAAATAAAATGTTGAAATTTTTTTTGAATTTGTCAATAAAAATGAGAAATAAAACTAAAATTTTTATTCTTCCCAAAATTCACAGGATTGAAAATTTCTACGAAATCAACCTAGTAGGTTGAAACAAGATGAAACGAAATAGCGACAGGTACAATCAACTGATCATAACATTTTTGTTTTTAGAGATAGATAAATGAAATTTATACAGTAGATAGGTAAATAAATAAATTATAATTGTGCAAAATTTCAATTAATTTCAAATTCAAAATGAAAAGATGTTCTTTTTCTAAACACGTTATATCTTTTGATCTAGAGCACATAAACATTTTAGTTGACTTTAATACGCATGCTGATAATATTACCTTTCATTTGATATATCACACATAACGGTACGTGCAAGTTATATAATCTTTAATTGAAAAACTTGATATAATTGAAAAAGTTTGAAATTTCGACATGGTTGGCTTTAAAAAAATCTTACTTTTTTTGTATTCATGGTAGAAATATGATTAAAGCGTCATATAAAAGGTGAAATAATAATCTTTCAGATGATATAAAATTTATTATAGGTTGTCTTATAAAATATGGTTATAATGGCGTTAGAAGAGAAAAGAGATTGATTGTTTTGTTTTTTTTTATGAAAACTAATTGGGTTAAACAAATTCTTGCTCTTTTTTAGATGTTGTATAGACATGGTCGATATAAATATTTTGAGCTGAAACAATAAGCTTTCAGATGGTATAAAATTTATTGTAGGTTGTCATATAAAAAAAGTGATGGAATAAAAAAAAGTTACCTATATTTTTTCGATTTTTTTTTAAATGATTTTTAAGGTTCACTTCACCCACGTGTGAATTGCACACATGATTTTTTTTTAAATTTTTAATGTCCATGCTCTTATATGTCATTTCAAAAGCTCGTGTAAGAAACCGAAAGATCTTAAACTGTTTTTCTACACAAACTAGTGTAAGATTTTTCTTTACTTAAAAGAAAAATTGAAAGAATAATCACTTGTTTCTTGCCTTGTTGTTAAAGATAAAGATCTGCAATCAGATTTGAAAGTTCTTTTTTCAAACAAACAAAAACAATAAACGTTATTTCCATCGATGGGAACGTATTTTTGTCCTAACACCTTTTAAGCCCAACACAAAAATCATCTGACAATGTTTTATCTCCATCGAAACCATCATAGAACCTTTCACTTTACAAAAAAAAAAAATTCCCCACAAACGCGATCCTCTTTCCTTCCAACATTCTGTACAAAGCACATCGATTGCGTGCAGTTTGCATTTCAATTTATATAAAAACAGCCTTTTCGGATCCCGCTAAAAAACACTATTAATCTATTAACAAAATACACCTCTCTATTTGGCTCTAGCTCGAATCGGTCGGTGTTTCTTATTCAATAATATCGAACAATTTATCTTAACCTAACTGCCACATTGTTGTTTAACGACGATGAAGACGATGACGATCGACGTTACAACACGGTGATCACTGAATTCGTGAGGTGTCTTCAAAAAAAAAAAAAAAAACTGAATGTCCTCTTCGATTTCTGTTCGGCTCTACTAGAAAAAAAAAAAAAAACTTGTTAAACACTTTGCATGATTATTAGTCATAAAGATACTGCTAAACTTCTGACAGTTATCAAGCTTACCAAAGCAAGCAGTTTGAGGAACAAGTTGCGTGGTTTTTTTGCTCTATGCGAAGCAACTAAATCCGATTAGAACTGTAATACATTCTTAGCTATAAGTCTTTTTGCAACTCAACAGCACAAATCTTGATCGAGGTTATATAATATCATGTTTTATATCATCGATATTTATTTGGCGAAGAGAATTCTTTACCCAATCGATAGCGGGCAGTGAAATCGGGCGAAGAAAGAATAAAGAATTCCAAACGAAATTTATTGTAATGCGCTTCTTTGCGCAACTTGCTGCGAGATCAGTTTGAGTTGTGCGCACAATGGGAGGATTTTACGCGCAACAAGCCTGGACTTGGAGAGGGTCAGAGGGTCATGGACTCCTACCATGAAAATGATGAAGAGGAAGAAAAAGTAAAATGGGAAGCTTCTTAATAAATCATAGTCAAGAGTTCCAAATATTTTGGTCGAACTTTTAACTAACTCTTTTTTGATATGACCCCCTAAAGTTGAAAATCTGCAAGTGCGTCTCTGCCCCTGCGCAATAACGCATATTTTTCCCCCTTGTTTTTTTTTGTACATACAAACTCCACATGTTAACTGGGGTCTCAAGAAGAGAATACGAACTACGAACCTAGCTCTTAGGCAAGATCAAACCTCCTTTTCGCCATTCGATTTATTTATGCGTTTTTTTGTCTCTGTATGAATTCTATGTTTTGTAGTTTTTTTTTCTTATTAACCGGATCGCCATTGAGACTGTGAGGTACTAAGATGCAGTTCTATAAGTATACAAAAATATGTGTGTTATATCTCTCCTTGATCCCCGGTTGTGCGCAAAGGGTTTGTAAAGCTATGATGTTGTTTTCCTTGCGTTCTTTATACGGCCCAAGCATAAAGTTGCTATATAAATTCCACAAGTGCACTGTATAAATGTGGAAACTTTATAAGGATATAACTTTGTCGATGAAAAATTGTTGTCAAAGACAAATATCCTCTCTGACTCTGCTCTGCTGTGGATAATGCAATGCGATGTTGGAATCTGGTTTTGTAATTCCAGAACTATAAGCAATGGAAGAATTATTTTTATTATTGGTTCAATGTGCAGTTGAAACTATATAGAAACTAGATACCTCTTATGTGTCTGAACGAGAATTTTTCAAAAGATGGTGGAATTTTTAGAAGAACCATTTTAAGATAAAGTTAGTATTTAATAGTTCCTTATAATAAGAGAAATAGTTAATTAGTGTCATAATTTTAGTTATTTTTACAATTCAATCTATAAAATTCTGGAATTCTTCAAAAATTAAAAAGAATTTTTAATGTACCTACATAGGTCGGGAAGTTTGAATTTTAATGGCATATTGTTATTTGGATATGGAAAAATATTTTTATAATCATAATTTCTATACTGCCTCTGGCCGTTTTGAAAAGATCTTATTTTTTTTTTTGAAATAACACTGTATAAATATACACAGGCGGAGACCTATCACGTTTTGTAGAGCTAGGTGCACTGATTACGAAACGTTATTTAAAAACTCCGTAATACCCCAAAAATCTGGAGTTATTGGCAAAAAACAGTTTTTTGGACCTTCACCCATTTAAAAAAAAATCTAGCTTCATCAAATTTATACCCATTTTAGATTTACAGTTTTAGATAGAAGACATTTAGACCTTTTCAACAATGTATAAAACATGTGGTTTTATTAAACCACCTAGAATTTACAAGCTGACAAAGTTCAAAAATTAATTTTCGATTTTCTCAAAACTCGACTTCCAAAAAAGAGTACTTTCTCAATTTGTGTGTATTTTTTTGTTTTGTTTTTTATGTTTGGTAGGTACCTCAAAACTTATGACTAGGTGAACCGAATGTGATGATTCTTTTTGTATTAAATAATAATACACGACCATGACCAAATTCAGGGACCGAAGTTCCATGCATAATTTTCAGGTAATAAACATATTATAAAGACATGGACATTATCAAGATCAGAAAGAAACCTTTTGTATTTCTTTTTATTATTAATTTTATTTATAGATTTAAGTAATTTTTGAAGTGAAAACTTCTTAAGTATCGCAGTGATTTGAAACAAGATGAAACGAAAAAGCGACAGGAAGAATCAATTGATCATAACTTTTTTGTTTTTTTTAGATAGAAAAATGAAACTTATACAGTAGATAGGTAATTAAATAAATTATAATTGTGCAAAATTTCAATTAATTTCATATTCAAAATTCTGAGATAACGGTGAAAAGATGTTCTTTTTCTAAACACGTTATATGTTTTGATCTAGAGCACATAACAAATGTATCTAACTTTAATACGCATTTTGATAATATAACCTTTCATTTGATATATCACACATAATTGTACGCGCTCTACAAGTTATATAATCTTTAATTGAAAAACATGAAAAATACCTCAAAACACCTGTGAAGATCTGTTGCCGATGACCAGCCACCAGATTACGAAGTACCGTAATCTCAGTTTGAAATTTCAACATGGTTGACTTTAAAAAATTCTTACTTTTTTTGTAGGCATGGTAGAAATATGATTGAAGCGTCATATAAAAGGTGAAATAATGAGCTTTCAGATGATATAAAATGTATTATAGGTTGTCATTTAAAAAATGGATTTAATGGCGTTAGAAGAGAAAAGAGATTGATTGTTTTGTTTTTTTTTATGAAAACTAATTGGGTTAAACAAATTCTTGCTCTTTTTGTAGATGTTGTATAGACATGATCGATATACATATTTTGAGCTGAAACAATTTTCAGATGGTATAAAATTTATTGTAGGTTATTTTTTTTTCGATTTTTGTTTTGCAAGAAAAATGATTTTTAAGGTTTCACTTCAACCACGTGTGAATTACACACATGATTTTTTTTTATTACTATTTCAAATTTCTTTTACTATTATTTTTGGCTTTTATATATTTAGTTTTTTTTACTTTTATTTCTATTTCAAATTTACAAGTTCAAATTGAATTTTTTTGAATTTTTCTTGCAAGAAGTTTACTTTAAGACTTTAAAATCAAAAGTGTTAATTATATTGAAATTGCACTCGATTTTATATCGCTCACGAAATCATCATACATAACCTGTTTAAAACAACTTTATTTTCGAAGTATTTATAAAAGATTTTTGAGAATTTAAAAATAAATTATACATAATTATTTTATAAATAAATGATTTAAACTTGCATAAAATGTTTGCAGCCAGTAAAAATATTTTAAATCCAAAAACAATCTCCACGGAAAAAAATAAATTAATATTGATTTGTAACTGGTTTCTGGAACTGATTTATTTTTTTAGTTAATAGTATTGAACAAATTTTTGAAACCTAACCTCATTGTAATGTTTATTTTTTTTTTTTTTCATAACAAGCGTATTGTTCTTGATTGACTTGGAAAAATACGCCTAAATTTTTGATCTTTCTTCCTGATAACACAAGACCTTATTAAGGAAACGCAGTTTTATCAATATTTCCCAGGCAATATGACGACATTATCAAGATCAGAAAGTAACCTTTAGTAGTGATTTGATAGAAATTATGTTCGAGTAATCTTTTCAATTAATTTTTATTTTATTTTTCAGATTTCTTCTATGTTAAGCTAATTTACTTGAAGAAATTATTTGCCCCAACCCGCGCCACCGCCTCCACCTCCTTTGCCTTTTCTATCATTTGGTCCACCACGTCCACCGATCGATCCAATTCCAACTCCTGGTTTACGTCCTCCACCTCCAATACTTGGTTGACGTCCACCACCACTCAATTGTCTTGTTTCACGATAATGTGACTCTTCAGCATTGACTTGGAAAAATACCAAAACCAAGACCAGTATCGTAAATGGTAAAAAGAAGCGCATTTTATTTGGTTTAATGTTTTTGGTATGAAGAAGTTTACTCAAAGACTGTCAATTTAAAAGTGTTAATGGTTGTGAATTGAAACCCTATTTTATATCAACAACGAAATTTAACTTAACTTAAAAACACGTTTGACACACTTTGATTTATGGTTTGATAGAATTTGTTGATCAACAGTACCTTGTCTAAACTACATGTTTTTGCAAAGAATATTATAAAGATAATAATAAAAATTATTATTAAAAAAGTATTTTGAACTTGTTTGAAATGTTTACAATCAAAAGAAACAAACCAGAGCCAGTCTCATGTTCAAAAATCAAAAAAAAAAAAAAAAAAAAAAAAAAAATAATCAGTAATGGAAAGCTATTTGAAATTGGTTGCTTGAACTGGGGTCAATTCCCGATCTGTGAAACTGTGAAGTGATAAGTTTTATCACGTTTTCATAATAAATTCGATTCTGGGTTTATAAAAAAGTTTAAACAAACTTCAAAAATTTTTCATATGAAAACTGAAATGATAAATTTTAATCACTTCACAGTTTCACAGATCGACAATTCACCCCTTTTAATTTCTTTAGAAACGTCTAGCCACTGATTCGTAGCTTTATGTACCTAATATTTTTTTTTATTTTAAGACTTTTTATAAAAAAAAAACAAATTTTTGAACAACTATAATTTTTGTTAATAAAATTGGTCAATTATTTCTGTCATTATTTGTTTTTGTTTTATTAACTTGGAATTGATGAGTTTATCATCATTTGAGTTTTTATATTTTTGAAAGTATTGATATTATGTGCACTTCTAGAGAAGGCATCACTGCATAGTAGTTAAAAGTCCGATGCACCATTTCCTTGATTTGGCCATAGGTGTGAATGCATTTTGGTTGTCTTTTGCCTGGGCATATAAAAAAACTTACTAATATAAGATGCATTCAAATTATACTAAATCGATCACGATCTAAAAAAATCACGTTTTTGATAGAAATTCGTTTTATAAGTAATTATATCTCAAACCCAAATTTAGCAAAAATTCTACAACAAAAATGTTTATTCTTGACGACATGGCATTTCGAAGCAGCGGCATAGTGGTGCCTTTGATGTTTTTTGGAGTCAAAAATCATTTGTTTGGAATTTGGTTTGTTCATATTTAATGAAAAAAAAAAATCAAAATTTAAAAAAAAGCCAAGTCACTGCTATTCTATTTACTGGATTTTGTTTTTAATTAACAACAATTTTGACAACTTTCCTCTTAATTTTTTTATAACACTGTTTTGGGCTTTTATTGTTTATTCTTCGAATATGTTACAATTTATAAACGATATTTGAAAATGTTTTAAAATTTTTTGGAGAAAACAATATTTCAAGTAAATTTTTAGAGAACCAGAAAATTTAGAATTTTGCGGTAGAGTAAAAACAAAAAAAAAAAAAAAAAACTGTTAGGTTCTTTAAATTTTTTAAAATAAAAATATCTTCCAAGTTTTGTTCGTAAGAAAAGTAAAATTTGTTTTGTAGAGAATTACATAATTTAAATACGCTTCTGAAACAACTTTTCAATGACTCACATTCCACTGCTAAAGTGTTATTATGCAAAAATTTATATAGTTTCGACATTTAACTTTGAATCACTTTTGTCACAGAAAAAGATTTAAATTGCAGAAATAGAATTGACGGGGACTTTCGCAATTAATTTTGAATGATGAACCAAAAGTAACACTCAACATTCATCCTGGTGTAAATCTTGTCAAAGAAGAGCACCTTTTTTCGACTGGATTATTTTGCGGGGTCCAATAAGACTATTTTATTAATTCAAATGCAAACTGCATACAATCAATTCGCTCAGAAAGAAGAAATAAGGATCGTCTGTGATAGATTTTTCAAAGTGAACACACAGAAAAAATTGCTGCATTTGTACGACTTTTTTTCTCTTTGCACTTTCTCTATCTCGTTTTTCCCTAAATGTTTTTGGAAAAAAAATTACACCTCAGCTGGGATTTGAAACTGAAAAACTTTTGCTGCTGAGCAACACTTTTAACCACTGTCACACAGTGGGCAGAATGAGGGTGGTTGTTAAAATTTCGCTTTTGTTCTCAATTTTTATTAAATTGACAAAGAAGAAATGATTTTGAATTCAAAAAAAAAAAAACTTTTTATTTTTCAATTTTATTTACAAATTGACAAACTATTCAAAGTTGAAGAAATTATTTACCCCAACCAATATTTCCTGCTGATGCTGCTGTTGCTCCTTTGCCTTTCCTATCACTTGATCCACCACGTCCACTACTGGATCCAATTCCAGCTCCTGGTTTGCGTCCTCCACCTCCAATACTTGGTTGACGTCCACCACCACTCAATTGTCTTGTTACTCGAGCATGTGATTCTTCAGCATTGACTTGGAAAAATACCAAGACTAATACCAATATTGTTAAAGTTAGAAAGAAGCGCATTTTGTTTGGTTTAATGTTTTTGGTATCAAGAAGTTTACTCAAAGACTTAAAATTTAAAATTGTTAACAATCTTGAATTTGCACTCACTTTTATATCAACTACAGAATTTTAAGATTTTTATCTTGTTTTTGGTAAAGTCATCAAAATGATCATTCCCAACTTGTTTTGTGTACTTTGAGTTATGATTGAATTTTATTTAATCAAGATAAGATACCTTACTGTCTCCAAAACATGTTCTTGGAATACATTTCTGGAAGATTTTTAAAAGTTATAATTTATTATCGAATGAGTATTTTGAACTTGTTCGAAATGTTTGCCATCCAAAAGAAAATTTTAAAATCGGAGTCTTTATTCCGATTTTTTGATTGAGTTTCGATTTTATATAAAACAAAATGCACGACTGGGGTCACTCCTACTTGCTCTTATGGCAAAAGTTGTTAAAGCTTTTTATTGAACAAAATTATGGGAAATTAAAAATTTGATATTTTAATTTTAAAGAAATTAAAAAAAAAAATAAAACCTGTTTTTGTAATTAATTAAAAACCGTTTTAAATGAACTTTTACACAAAACCAAGTATGCCATTTGAAATCTCGTATAAAAAAGAATTTTTGGGAAAAAAATCTAAAATTGTTTGAGCCGTTAAAAAATTATTTTTTTATTATACCTAAAAATTTTCTAACATCAAAAAAAAATTTTTAAGAAAATATTTTTCAACGCATAAAAATGAAATTTTGGAAAAATTCACCAACCCGTTTTCAAAAAATTGATTTTTCACAAAAAAAAAACTATTAAAAAATTTTTAAAAAAATTATACAGGGTGTCTCGGAATGAGATAAGAACATTTTGAGGATTGATTCTTAGGTATATTCTAAAACAATAAATTGCACGACTGGGGTCGCACATACTTGCTCTAATGGTAAAAGTTACTCTAATGTTAAGGCTTTTCATTGAACAAAATAAGGGAAAATTCAAAATTTGATAATTTTACGGAATTTCATAAGTGGTACAAAAAAAAAATATAAATAATTAAATACCGTTTTAAATGATCTTTTGCAAAAAACTAAGAATGCCATTTTATTTCTTGTTTAAAAAGGAATTTTTAGAAAAAGATTTTCGAAAATCGTTAGAGCCGTTTTTTAAAAAAATATTTTTTTATATAACTATAAAAAATTTTTAACATTTTTCAAAAAAAAAGTTGGCATTCTATTTTGAAGAAATAATTAATTTACACATAAAAACGGAACTTCAAATTTTTTTAAAAACCCGTTTCCAAAAAATTGATTTTTCAAAAAAAAAATTTTGAAATATTTTAAAAAAATTCAAAACTGTGTTTTTTGAAAAATTTAAAATTTTTTTAAATAACGATAGTTTAAACGTTTCTGTACGAAAATTTTGGTCGAAATATGTTTTGTCGTTTATTTATCGAAGAAAATCGGCCCAAAGTCAAAAATTATATCGGATAAAAAAATTAATTAATATCTGAGCAATAAAAAAAGATATTATTATTTTTTAATAAAAAAGTTAAAAAGCATAGCGTTTCTTCTAAAACCAAGATATTAATGAAGTTTCTATCATAAATATTAACGGAGTTATTAGCATTAACATGTGTAAAGTCATACCAAAGTAAGCGTTTTCTTAAATCATCGCTAAATTGTATCAACTTTACAGATAGAGTGTTACTGTAAAACAATTTTTTTCTTAGAATATACCAAAGAATTATTCCTCAAAATGTTCTTATCACATTCTGGGACACCCTGTGTAACCCTGTTTCTGTATACAAAATTTTGCCTGAAATCTGATGTCGGACAAAACTTTAGCCTTTTAATCATTGCACCTTGTGATATCGTTCTTTCTTTCTTCCGATAAAAAAAACGGCATTCCATTGATTTGTTAATATTCCACGTTTTCCTTAAAACAAAATTCAGCAAAATAAGAAAGTTAAATATCTTTCGCAAATACCTGCCCAAAGTTATTTGTTTCGTAATCAATAAAAAATACTTTTTAATAACTTGGTCAAATTACGTATAAAATCACATTTCTTCCGCAAGTCCAAATCTAGTTTACTAGTTTATGAATAAAAAAAAATTCAACGCCTTAGTCACTAAACATCAAATCAGGTTTCTTTCATTTTATTCGATAATCACTAATCCACATACAATCTTAAATGAGCACTTCTTACGTTACGTACGTTATTGGTCATTAAATAAGTAGCAAAACAAATCGTTAAATCGTTAAGCAAAAAAACACTTTATTTTACAATTTCTCATAAAAATTTGACAATCAACCCACTCAATTGACCTCTTCGCCACAACAAATAAAACCCATAGAACTTTAAACGCCCACTCATCTCATTTATTTCGCTCGATAGACCAGTTAAAGCACTCAATCATCTCATTGATTATATCGGGCTAACATCATTTACGTGCCCTCTTAGCCTTTCAAGTTGTTAAATAGCTTCGATTACATTACGAGTCTGCGCCAATAAATATAAGCCAAGGCGGCCGTGGTGCATCGCCAGCGCCAAACCAGACCAACGGATATAAAAACACACACAAAAAAGCACCTACAATTAAAATCCGCACCACACTGCCCCCTGGTGCCAAATCTACCAACCACACACACACTCACTCAGAGAGGAAGACTCAGGCTCTATAGCGTTGTGATGGTCAGTTTAGTGTGCTTCTCGAGTTATTACCGCAATTTGCCCATGCTCACCCAGCTTCCAATGGCGGCGTGGCGTGGCGCGTTCCGGAAATTGGTGCATTTCCAGCTATGCTGTAATTTATTGAAGCAACGGACTTGAATCGGACTTCTTCTTGTCGAAGGTAAACACATTTTGAAGGAACCTGCTCCATGGCTAGGCACAAACCAGCTCACTGGACCAAGATAGTGGTGGCAATTAATTTTAAATCACCTGCAGGCATATTCTTCGCTGGTTTCCATGTGCGGGACAGGCAAAAATACTTAGCAATTTCGTTACCAAGTCAATGCGCCTCAAGACAGCAGTGTGATAACCTTACACATTGCAATGCCTGGGTTGTGTGACAGAAGAGACAGAAAGACACAACCCAGTGGACAAGCTGATATCGCAGCCAGAGTGGAGTATAATGATCGTTGTCTAGGCTTTCTGTCAAAGGGAAGGTCGTTCTCCCGACTTGCATTCCGGCAGATAATTATTTGTAAATTGCTGTCATTTCGCAGCTTGTCTAGGCATTTGTTTGTATTGTGTATTAAGACCCACAAGACACGATCAGTTTCTTCAGTTATCTGTCCCCCCAGTGGCAATGCCACGAACTAAGAAAAAAAAAAAAGTCTTTAAGAGATCATTAAAAAAGTTATGGCTAAGCAATAAACAAGTAGTGATCCCGCGCCAAGTGAATAATTGAGACATCAAGCCGAATGAATGCAGTGGTGCACTAGTCTTAACACAGAGGGACTTGCGCGCTCTATAATAATAATAGGTTTCGATTTATATTTTGCAATTAGGTTGTTCTTCGATTTTATTATGAGCTTATAGGTGCAAAATGATAGCAGATCACATCACTATATCGATTTGAATGGAGATTTTAATATGAAGATATAGAGAATAGGTGGTATTAAATTAATCACAGAATTAAATGGAAATCGTAAAACTTAAAATGGCTTGTCGTTTCTTTGGATTTGATGGTTTATTAGAAGATTAGTGTAAAATGTACAAACATGAAATAATAATAAAATTAATTTATGTTAATTCAATAAAATGCGGTGAAGTGTTAAGTTAAAACCAGGAGTACCAATTACACTGGTCTGCAAGGAAATTCTCCTTTAAATAAAACTATAAAGGACTAAAGGATTTTTGTATGCTGATTCCGAATCCGAAGTCAGAATTGACCTAGCACGTCACGTTTTTTAGATATTCCCGTTAAGAAATCTCAAAAACCCATTTTTTTTTTTTGCTGTTTTCGAAGAAATATTTTGGCATAATGTAATCTTTTTCAATTCAAATTGTTACGTTTTAGGAAAGAACTTATTTTTTTCTTTCAAGTTCAGTTTCAATCTTCTCAATATCTCCGAGATATTTTAATTTAAGTCAGTTTAGTAGGTTTGTCATATCTTACCATTAAGAAACTGATCTCTTAAAATTAATATATCTTTCTCCCTAAAACAAAAGTATACTTTTCTAATGTTTTTGTTCATGTAGGATTTACTAAAAAGTGAAGGATTTCGATATTTCTGCTTTTTTTGTCAATCAGTATTTTAAAATATGAGTAAACATTAATGTAGAAGGAAATATTTGGTGTCAATCGATAGTTCATTTAATAAGGAATAAGTCTTCCAAATTTGAGCTCAATGCGACAAATAGTTTTAATTTTATATAAGTTCAAATTAATCTAAAAGGGGGATTTTTTAGAAACTACCTACATTTTTCAAAAATCATTTTTACAGAAATGGTACCTGATAGAATTTTTCTAAAACCAGATTTAGATTCAAAAAAGTCTAATCTTTCATAATATCAAAAAATTATTTGAAGGAAAAAAAGGTTAAATTTTGCAGACCAGTGTTATTTTTCACAAACACTGCTGCACAAATTTATATTTGAAAATGGAACTGCTTAAAAAAAAAAATTCAAATATCGTTGGCTTATACTCTAATAAAGCTAGCTTCCACCTCTTAACCCCACATAAAAATTATTTAAAAAATTGATTAATTAATACAAAAAGTTTTTTAAATCATATCAATTTTTTTACCTTCTCAGATAGTCTAAAGATTAACTTTGTATTTTTTTGAATTTATTCAAAAATTGAGAAATATTATATCATTTTTTTAAATTATTTTTGTAAGAGCCACACTTCTGACAAGAATAATTTTAAAAAATAATATTATAATTGGCTGTTTGTCACTCTAAGCTGACAATATGGTGTTTGTTTTTTTTTTTTTTTTTTTTGAATAAATTTGAAGGTGCTTTTTCGGTCTTTTCGATTTTCAATCCTTACATTAATTTGTCAATTAAATCACACAAGAAAATTAATAACTGCTAAAAACATTAGCTACTTTTTATTTCCTATCCCGAATTTATTCCCTCTCCATAAATTTAAAGTCACCATTATCAAAAAAATTAAAACTGAAGTGAGATTTAATAATTTCGTACATATTTTGAGTGAATATTTGAATATAAAATAAATAAATGCATCTTAAAACTAAAAATTTATCGGCCATTTTGTCTGTGTGGATAAGGAGAAAGATATATATAGCGTTATTTGGAGGCTCTCCTGGCCACACATTGTGGAAAATTAATTTTCAAAAACGATGAATTTAAGAATTCATTTGAAATTTTCAAATAAGTACCTACTATTTCTTTTATGTGGAAAAAAGGGATTTTTGAGATAATCGTTATTAAATGCACCTACTATTTTCTTAATTTCTGACTTTCTACTGAAAGAAAACTCTGATTTCAACAAAGTATTGTAAAAAGCCATTAAGTAGAATTTTAAAAAAATATTTTAAAATTGGTAGTTTTAAAAATCAATCCAAGATATTTCATAGATAAAGCTAAACTTTTACATCACACATTTTGGGATTTGAGAAAAAATATATGCAATTTTGTATTAAGGCGATGATGAATAGATTCTTGAAAAAGTCAAATCATTTTTTATTTGAAAAATGCTGGAAAATTTGTAGTATATACAGAAACTATTTTTTTTTTAAAACGACTCAAACAATTACCAATATATTTTTTATAAGAAAAATTAAATTGCAACAACTCAATTTTTAACTTTAATTCATTTAATAGTGTGCTTTTGTAATTTAAACTTTAGTAAGCATTTTCAAAAGTTATTAAAAAAAAATTTGGTAAGAAAAATTAATTGATGTGTAAAAACAAAAATTCAAAAAAATTATCTAAAAAAAAAAATGATTTTTCAAGAAAAATTTTAGCCCAGTCATTTTAGGTTTTAACTGCGGAAAAATTCCTATTGGGTTGAATTTTGGTATCGACATTGATATCGTGCCGGCGGCTTTAGAAGTTATAGAGGTCAAAAGTTCACGAAAATCAGTTTTTAGCATATATCTTGCGACCTGTTGCTCGTAGGTCAATAGGGAGATTTTCGTGACGTTTTTACCTCTATAAGCCAGCACGATATCAATGTCGATTTTTCACATCTTCATAACAACGCTTGCCGTAACGAAGGTGTATACCAAAATTCAGCCCAACAGGAATTTTTCCGCAGATTGGGGTAAAAATGTCTAAAATTACTGAACTAAATAGGAGAAACAAACTTTTAAAGAAAAAGGTATAAATTGATTTATTTATGGTATTTCTAAGAAAAATTAATCAAACCTTGTTGTTAAATGTGATGTCAGCCAAAAACATACCCCGATATCATAAATCAACAAAAGCGTAACCCAAAAAAAAAAAATATGTTAAAAAAAAGCCTCTTTGAAACAAGAAAACCTAATGAATTATGAACGGTACACACTTCTTGTGTGTGTAAGTGTGTTGTTTTTTTATTTCACACTAAATATTCTATCACATCTCACATGTAACTGTATAAGCTAGCTACTAAACAAAAGCCTAATTTAAACACTTCAAATTAGTATTGATGATCGGTTAGCATTGTGATTTATTCCATCGAAAAGTTTTGAAATTGTCTTCGACTTCCATGAATAAATTTAAAGTTTAATCCAAATTTAACAGTAAATCATCTCTGTTTTGTAAGATGACGAACAAAAAAACGTTATATTTCTTCCGTCAAAATATGTAAATGACATTTTATGGAGCTTAGAAGAAGTCATTGTGAGTTATTTTCGTAGAAATATTTATGAACTCGTTTGAAACAGTAAATTAATTAATCCAAACATTGATTTTATTATTGATTCAGATAGAATATTAGAATTTAAACTACAAAACGGTGTTCTTTTATTTGACTTACAAAAAAATATATTCAGAATTTATTGCTTTCTGTAGATCGGAAAGTTCTAAAGATAGAAAGGTTACAAGGTGAAGATAATAATTTTTTTTTCTATAGGCTTGAAACTTTGTGTCATCATTTGAAGCTTAAAATTGATGAAAGTTTGAAGGAATAACGGCTACTCATTTTTATGATTTTAATAGCTTCATTTGAATAGAATGGTATCTTGGGATTAACATTATTTTGTCAACACAAGTTTGAAAAAGAATCTGTCCATAACTAATCTGAAGACATTTTACAGCTCTTTTTTCAAGATTATATTATAGTAGGCTGTCAGTCTCTGTGTAAATTATCTAGATATGTTGTGTGTGAGTTTAGGTTTTGATAAAACTGTTTCTCGTCCATAAATCAATCAAAATTTATTTACTTAATGGTTCAAGGCAATAATAAAATGATAAATTCGAAAAATTGGTTCAGTTTTTTTCGCCTTTAATTTTTTACTTGCGATATAGGTACTATATAACAAGTTATGCATTCGTACAAAAAAAAAAGTTGAGATAACATTTTTCCATGACATTACGATGGTAGACAATGCCAAAAAAGTGGGTCCCAGAAGTCCGTCTGTCAGTCTGTCAGTCTGTCAGTCTGTCAGTCTGTCAGTCTGTCAGTCTGTCAGTCTGTCAGTCTGTCAGTCTGTCAGTCTGTCAGTCTGTCAGTCTGTCAGTCTGTCAGTCTGTCAGTCTGTCAGTCTGTCAGTCTGTCAGTCTGTCAGTCTGTCAGTCTGTCAGTCTGTCAGTCTGTCAGTCTGTCAGTCTGTCAGTCTGTCAGTCTGTCAGTCTGTCAGTCTGTCAGTCTGTCAGTCTGTCAGTCTGTCAGTCTGTCAGTCTGTCAGTCTGTCAGTCTGTCAGTCTGTCAGTCTGTCAGTCTGTCAGTCTGTCAGTCTGTCAGTCTGTCAGTCTGTCAGTCTGTCAGTCTGTCAGTCTGTCAGTCTGTCAGTCTGTCAGTCTGTCAGTCTGTCAGTCTGTCAGTCTGTCAGTCTGTCAGTCTGTCAGTCTGTCAGTCTGTCAGTCTGTCAGTCTGTCAGTCTGTCAGTCTGTCTGTCTGTCTGTATAAGGAGCTACAGCCTAAACGGATGGACCGATTGATGTCAAACCTGGTATGCAGCGTTATTTGGCGACTCTCCAGAGGGGTTTTTGGAATTAATTTTTTTGGACCAAAAATAACGGTACTTGTCATATACCGATTTTAGTAAAATTGAAATATCTCCAACTATTTTGTTTAAAAAAATTCAAGTGTTAGTTTAAAAATTAGGTCTATCTTCTAATGAAAAAATTTTTTTTTGAAAATCATTATTAACGGTACCTGCCACAGAACCGTTTTTTTCAAATCCGATTATCTCCAAAACTGCTTATTCGATTTCAACGAAACTTTTTGTGAAGAAGCATTTATATAATTTAAATATAAGCCAAAAATAAAATTTTGGAAAAAATAATTTTTGGATTTTTAAAAAAATTTTGAAAATTTTTTTTTGAAAAATCAAATTTTCGAAAACGGTACATTAAATTCTTTTGAAATTTTGTTTTTAGATGTTGATTAGTGATTTCTACAAAATGGCATACCAATTTTATTTTTAAACTTTTTTTCCAAAAAATTAGTTTTTTAAAAAACGGCTCTAACGATTTTGAAAATTTTTTTTCTAAAAATGCATGTTAATATATCAATCAAAACTGCATACTTGTTTTGGAGGGCAATTTAATTTCAGATTTTATTTTATTTTTTTTAAAAAACGAATTTTATTTTTTTTTTCAAATTTCTATATAAAAAGTCTTAAAAATTTAAACAACTTTAACTTTAAGAGCAAGTTCGTGCGACCCCAGTCGTGCATTTTATTTAATTACTTATTTGGGTTAATGATGCCAAATGTGTTGTTTACCGATATGAAGTCTGTTTTTCTTAAAGGTTATAAGTCAAAGATAGTTAGATAGATATAGTTGCCCCTGCGATCCATATTTTGTTTGGGACGTAAAAATAAAATTATTTTATGGGTTAAACATTTATAGTACAGGTAAAATAGTATATAAAATCAACAAATATTGTTTTTTTATTTGTTACACTCATGCAACTTGGCAAAAAGTTTGCTATAAAATAAAATTGGGTGAAAGAGTGTTTTTTTAGAAAAGACAGTAAAATTTTTAATTGGACCCACAAAACCCGAAAGGAACTGAAGTTAGTCTCAGCGTATTCTAAAGTGATTGCTGCTGATGAAAAGTAAGGGACTCAAATTTTATCCCTGGGGTACCTCGGAGTTGATTTTGTTTCCTGGTTGAATTGGTTATACAAACATGTTACTACTTTTTGGTAATTATTTGGATCAAGACTTTCAAAAGCTTTCATGATGTCTAAAAGATAAGCTTGTTTTTAATTTGCTTAGTTTCAACACCAACAGTGATCTTGTAGCCCAGATCAACCAAAAGAAACTTCGTCATTCCAGGAAGAAGAAAAAACCATGAAATATTCTAACATTTTGTTTGATAAATTTCCCAAAACCAACATTTACTCAAGTCCAATCAACCATAACCAAAACTACTTGTTGTTTATTTGATAAACAACAAAACCAGCAGCTCATCACTCATCCGCAAAACTTGCAACTTTACTTCTCGCTGTTATAACTCAAAACACTGTCACTATATTCAATCCATACTTAGGATATACATATGCTTATCTTAGATCAACATAACGCGTTTGTTTACTTGAGGTAAACCCTTTAAAATTTGTTCAGCAAATAATAACCGTTGACTTTTATCCATCCATGGTAAAAAAAAAATAACCAAACACCATAACAAGCAAAATAGTGTTTCCTTAATGACAGGTTTAAAAACCAAAACAAAAACAAAACAAAAAACATAGAAAAATTAAAAACCTGACTAAGAAAAAAAAAAACCAAAAGATCCTTCATGTGTGTAAATTATTTATCAATTACGAATCTCTATATAAGACTAGGTCTGGATTGTGGTAGTTGCATTCCTTTAAAATGCCCCTTGGGCAGAAATTTCCAAGCAACAAAAATGACATACACCATCAGCCACTTATCCGTTGGATTCAAATGAACCACCACTCATTAGCGGACTCATGTCGAACACACGCCAGCTTACTGGAGAGGAAGAAAAAAAAAACTAAAAAAAAAACAAAGATAAACCTCAGCGTAACCGTCACTTAACCATGTTAGAGTATCTCTACCATCCTGCAGAAAAATAACATTTAATGCCTAACACCATAAGCAGTCAACCAACATAATCTGTGTGTGTGCAACCAATTACCATGAGATGCTTGCTGGCTGGGATGATGGAAGAGGAAGCAACTTCTGTGTTGCTGGCTGCTGCTCCATCATCACCACAACACACAGTCAAAGCAGCAGCCAGCTATTTCCATCAAGTTGTTTTTGGAGGGAATGAATATATACAATTTCCCTTCCGTTGGTAATCAATCTGTCTATCTTAACACCATCTGGGAGTCTGGATCTGGATAGACCGTTTGTCCATCGTCGGTCGTCGTTGCGTCCTCAAGAATTCCGTTCACGTAACTTTAATGCTAATGTTGTCGCAGCCAAACAATGAACCTCAACAAGGTCCCTCATCAAACTGCCTATAAAGACTATAAGCACGGCTAAGAAAAAGAAGGTGCTGAAGATGCGATTCCGCGATGGAATCGCTTGTGCAAAGCGAGATCGTTTCATGGATGCGCATCGTATCGCATCATCATCATCATCATCGATCGTTTGCAGTCGCATCGTCGCAACTTTTTTACTTTGCTTTAGTTTGATTTTTGGATTTGAGTTTAAATTAACAACGTGATGCGCACCTGTGTTCTTCTATGTTCGCATCATCATCATCATTTTCTTAGTTGGTGACCGCTAGAAGCAATTATTTTCTAACCGAACTTACTGCGCATACACCGTTTGGGGCGGTCTAGAACTCATATATGGTCAATAAAATAGAAACGTCTTCTTCATTGCACTTACCTTCTACTTGTGGACTTGGTCCTCTCTCTAGCTACAGATTGCATTACATTACGCGTGTTTGAACGTGACGATATTTAATTGCTTTTCAATCTGAAAAGGAAAAACACAAGTTATAGAGATGAGGTTTCATATAGAATTCGCGCAATTGATAGAAAATTAATTAAAATAATAAAGATAAAAGTCTATGTATGGTGGAGAGAGAGAGCCTTGATAAAAATACAGTATTTTATCCAAAAATGGGTGCAATAGGTTTTATACTGTGAGACAATATCACTATGGTACCGTTTTTTTATTTGTAATGTTTGTTTGTTTTGCGGAACGGTTTTCATTGGAAAAAGGTTTTTTTATTTTTTTTTGTATTTATCATTCTGAATCTAATTTAGAACACGACAGAGAGTATCTCGAAAAGAACCACACAAGTCTTAAATTTTATGGAGTTGGCACGTTTTGCACAGATGCACCTTAATCGAAGATGAACAAGAAGAAGTCATCTTTGAAGAAGAAAAAGTTGTGGGAGCAATTGAAATTCTATCAAGGTTTTCAGTGCGATGAAGATTGATCGCCCACCATAAATGTAATGGCGCCGTTTTTTGATTTGAGGCACACACTATTCCCTTTCTGAATTTGGATGCATGTACATGGCACGTGTTTGGACTTCCTGGCAAATGATTATATAGAGTTAGAAGTTGTTAATGATGCGGAAATGTTCATGAGAAATTATTTGTTTTTTTTTTCCATTGTAAAGTGCATCTAACCAAGAAGCTGAAATAACGTTTTTTTTTAAGGAAACTTGGTTATTATTATGATGAAATATGGAATAAACTGTCAATTTATAATGATAAAGATCATTTAATAATGACAGCTTTTCTAGAAGTCACGTTCTTTAGAATGAATCAAATCAAACGAAAGAGCTGATGTGCGAACCATATTTAAGGACTTTATCCAATTAAGTGCGAATTAACCGTTATAATCAAGGAATGGAAACAGTTATATTTTAGAGGAGATTAAAGGACATTATCTTCATGTGGAATAGCTATTTAAATATTTCGTAGTAACCCAAAAGTAGAGTCTCAGAATTTTGTTCGGAGTTTTCTTTCTTTTTTGCTATATTCCTTTATGTTTTTTTTCTAAGACCCACATTTTTTTCCAACAAGATTTAAATAAAAAAAATAAATTATTTCCTTTAGCACCCATTTGACCTATTAAATCAAGAAAATCTCACCTCTTTTGGCGTTAAGTTGAATTATACACTAAAAACTTTATTTTTATTGCCCGATTTGCTGCAAGGAACGAAATTATTTATGCAAAAGAATTTATATTCAACACCTAAGTCTTCATTAAAATATCAAAATTTGTAGACCTGCATTTCATCTGTATTTGTTTTTTTCCTTTTTTACTCATTTCCCCATTAATCAACAACTTAATGTTATGAGGGGTAAATGTTAGTTTGTTAAAATGTAGCCTAAATTCTAGTTCTTAATGTGGTAACTACCACATTTAACTAGATATATTATATATATAAGTGTTGAACTTGGTTAGATGAACCGTTTAAACAGTTAATAGAGGGTCATCTTTCATATTTTTTTTTATTTTTCTAACCAAAAGTAAATGATGATTGCATTGAGTTTAACAGAACAACTCCATTTACCTTCCTACACCTTAATCAGCATAACAGGCAATTTCATTTATCATAATTATATGTTTACCTTCTTTGTAAATATTATGATCTTGGTTTAGGTAAGGTTTAAAATGAGAAAAACAAAATGAAAATTATAATCTAGGTGAGGTGTGTTATATTTTAGAAGTGAATGCAGTTGGAGTGTAGGTTTTTTTTTTTTAAGGTGAGGACATTACTGATTAACCGTAATAGACTTTCTTTTATGGTATATGTATCTTTAAAAAAAATCCTTTCTTTTTTGACAGAGACGAGCGACGACAGTAAAAAACCTTGAAAACCAATTGTCATTACGTGAAAAGTTTCAGTTTTACTGTGTATTTTATTGTACTCAATAATAACTTGCGAAAAATTTCAATTACTTGCGAATATTGTAAAAATGTTAGAAATATAGTTGGTTGAAGTTAAGAGCTTGAAGAACTGTTAAAACAGAAAACGGGAGGAAATATTGCGTGTTTATGAGCATTTTTTTTGTATGTAAATCAAATTTTAAAAGCTAAGATGCTTAGTGTTCAAAACTGGAAGGAAAAATTAGTGAGTAATTAGTACAATAACCCTCATATATGTACCGAAATGTACAATGAACAATAGACTGATTAAAAAAAAAAAAAATTTTTTTGTTCAAAGCATTGTTGAACTATTTGTATGGGAAAGATTGTGTATTTGTGTTTAGATTTTTTTATCTTTTTAATGGTTCATCCAAAAGGCTTGACAAAATTATCTTCTTTTATAAAATTGTCCGCTCTACAAAAAAGGTCTTTTTAATTTTTTTTGACTTACCCCCGCGTTGCGAAGTTATTCAACTTTAAAATATAAAAAGTAGTTTTTTCTCATTTTTTTCCGATTTTTTGACGAAATTATTAGGTTTTTCAAAAAATTTGGCAAAATTTTCAAATTTTTGTATTCTATGTTGTGTTTTGGTTTCACAGATCTTTTTATATAACTCTCAAACCCCTAATACTATCATATTAGATTTCTTCAAAAAATTCGAATTATTCATTTTTTCAACTAAAAATTATTTTAATCAATTTTTCGCGTCCTTTTTACTTGCTCTATAGGGCAAGTATTGGTTTCGTGTCGAAAAAAAAAATTGAGGTTTTAATCAAAACCAACATTACGATGATGGAGAATTCCGAAAAAGTGGGTCTCGCAATTCCGTCCGTGCGTCTGTGCGTCTGTGCGTCTGTGCGTCTGTGCGTCTGTGCGTCTGTGCGTCCATCTGTACACATTTCCACAGCCTAAACGGGTGGACGGATTTTCTTCAAATTTGGTACAGATGATTTTTATGGAATTCTGAAAGTTGGTTTTTTTTTGTTTTTTTTTATCTCGTTTAGAACGTATACCTCCCATACAAAAAAATACGATATTGCGAATTTCTCGAAAACGGCTCTAACGATTTTGATTAAACTTTGTATACGTAATATTTAAAGCAGTGGCAATAAAACTGCATTTTTATTTTTTCTTAAAAAAGTCAAATAACAAAAAAAAAATTTTTCATTTCACAAAATTTTGCCCTAAATGTCGGCTCTTCCCCAATATCATTTTTTTTTAAATTTAGAGCCAGCTTTTAAAATCTACAAGTAGACTAACATAAAAGTGCTTTGAACTGCAAGAGCAAGTACGTGCGACCCCAGTCGTGCATTTTATTTTTAAAATTTTATAAATGCAATTTTGTAGAGCGTTCAATTTTATACAAGAAAATGATTAAATCTAGCCTTTTTGATGAACCATTATGAATCAGTCTAATGTACAATATACATCTGATAGCAAAATTTGGTATTTATACGAATTGAAATTTGCATGTAGAGATTACATTTAAGTGGTTTTTGATAAACGAAATCACTTATTCAAACTTAAAATTGTGGAAAAGTTTAATTTTCTCAAAAACGGCTCCTACGATTTTGATCAAAAATTAAAAAATTTAGGTATTATTTTTTAAACAGGGTCAATCTTTTATTGGAAAAAGTTTTTTCAAAAACCATTTTTTTTAAATCTGATTTTCACCCAAACGATTTGCTTAATTTCAACGATATTGTTAACAAAAGCACTTATATTGTTTTTATATAAATCAAAAATATAATTTTGAAAAAAAAAAAAATAATTTTTGGATTTAAGAAAAAAAATTTTTTTTTGAAAAATCGAGTTTTCGAAAACAGTACATTGAATTTTCTTGAAATTTTGGTTTAAAGTGTTGATTAGTTATTGCTTCAAAATGAAACACCAACTTAATCAAAAAAAAAAAAAAAAATTTTTATAAAAAATTAGTTTGTTAAAAAACGGCTTTTACGATTTTGATGCATCTTTATAAAAGAAATTAAACTGCATACTGTCCAATTTCGTTTAGGAGTTCTTTTTTTTTTCATTTGAAGAACGAATTTTATCGTTTTTTAAATTTTTTAATTTTCAAATACTTTTGTATAAAAGAGTCTTAAAATTTAAGTACTTTCAATTCTAAGAGTAACTATTGTAATTTTGCATTGCTAATGCGAAAGCCTCATTACTTCCAATCTGTAGACATTTCCTTAAATAACTTTTTTCACAATTTCATCATCAATAAAATTTAAAAATCGAAAAAATGGTCTAGCGCAAGCTCATCCAAGAGGCAATGTCAATGATCTGAACAGAAATTCAATTGGTTGACACAATTTTTATGACATTGATGGCTATAATTTGTTCGATAATATTATGCAATGGCAATATATAGCAGTTACCGTTACTCGCTATTAGCGAATATTATTTAGTTTATAGCTACGAGTATTAGGCTCTTCTACGAAGCCATCCAAAAACTCATGACAACCAATTAATATTTTAATTAAAGAACACGTCTAAGCCATTAATGATATCCAATTTACACATCTGTCTTATACCATCGTCGTATTTTTCTTCTCCTTCCATCCAGGTTCCAAAAGGAGTTGGACCACGATCTTCTTAAAGCCACACACTATTTTTTTTTTATTTTCATAGATACAACTGGTACTTATATTCAAGAAAACCAGTTCAAATTGTGAAAATTGTATTAGAACGGTTGTCCTGCATTCGATTCGGTCTTTTATAATTCGATAAACATAATTTTCATAATCGTCATCTTCAAGAAGAGAACTTGCTATAGAACACTGAGCAATGTTTTGACTTTGCATTCATAATAAAAAATAATTTATGCAAACTTTGTGTGCATTCAAATTGATGGAACTAGCGGCATACTTTTGAAGAATTCTTTTCAGATTGACATTAACTTAAGAAATGGAAACTGTAAAATATGAAATTTAAAATAAAATATAGTTTTTGATCAGCCATCTCTATTGAATTGGAATGAATAGAAAAATGGGATTTAGAATTGTCTTTGTTTGATGTGATGATGGCATAGTGTTGCTGTTGCATTTGGCCTAGATATTTTCTGATTCCCATTTATAACTCAAATTTTTATGATGAGAACTAATAAGCAGTGAAAAGCTTAATGAAAGAGTTTTAACTGTAAGGAATTTTAACTTAAAGAAGGCTTATAGAAGTATGATTAAAAATCAATGCGTTCCAGATAATTTTACAATCTTTGACGGCACGATTTTTATTGATCAAATAATTAAAGTATACATTTCATTGCTACATTTTTAATTTTTTAAACTTTTATTTCAACTCATTAAAATATCTTTACGACAATTACATAAAAGAGAAACTATTATATAAACTTTATTAGTAGACTTATTTTTTTTGCTATAAGAAACATGTCTACTCTCCTCAACCTTTCAATTAAGTTTGAATCGCGGAACTAACATCACGTTGTTATTTTGTATTGATACCTTAAATTCAGATTAAATATTTTTTTATGACAATTTAATTGCGGTATCAACTCTATTAAAACATATAAGCGATTTTAATGGTATTATTATTGCTTCTGAAAACTTTTATGTATAGTCTTTTCTTATTAAATTGAGACTATTTCATTTTATAGTTGATAATAACGAATGATTTGCAGTGTAAAAAATGATTTTAATGAGTAATGACCATTAAAATTTTCCTTAAGGTTTCTTTACTTCAAATGTAACTTATTTTAATTTTTAATAAATTCGAATAAAATTTCTTATAAAATTGTCTTTGGAAGCTGTTATACCTTATTTTACGAGTATAACTTTCCAATTAGAGGAAGAATTTGTAGGGCCAAGACAACTACTACCAACTAGGGTTGTAAAAATATGAATTGAAAAAAAATAATGCATTGTAAATTAAAAAAAATATTTATTGCAATTGAAAAATACTTGCATTAAAAAAAAATTTGGAAACTAAACATATTTTGCATAAAATAAAAAAAATGTTTTTGCAAATGAAAAATATTTCCATCGAAAATAAAATGTGTATTGCGAATAAAAAATTTTCTGCATTGAAAAAAAAAAAAAAAATCAATTAAAAAAGTGTGCATTAAATATTGACTATTTAGCCTTACATTAGGTTCAATATTATAGTTGAAATTGCTATTAAAAAAAATATTTAATGCACACATTTTGCATTAAATTTTTTTATTTTTTCAATGCAGAAAAATTTGTATTTTCAATAATTTTTTTTTAATGTTAACTATTTTTATTTATTTTCAATGCAAATATTTTTCAGTTTTTTTAATGCAATTTTTCAGTTGCAAAAAATATTTTTATTTTTAATTTGCAATGAAAACAAATGCGTTAAAAAAGAATTATTTTTTTTAAACCCTGGTATCAACTAATTTACTTATTTTTTTGTCTTGAAATATTTCATCTCACTTAACTAATTTAATATTCTTGGAAAATAAGTCAAAAAATATTTTAAATTCATTCATCTTAATTTAATTTAAAAACTAAAAAAAAAAAAAAATAACAAATGTGTTATCATCTGTCACGCAACTCCCACGGAGGCAATTTAATAATCATCGTATCTAAGTTAATTTTTTTTTTTTTTTTGAAATATGAGAACGAAATTAACGGTGTCTGCGCTGTCAAAGCGAGCATAATAATTTAGGTTTGTTCGATTGTGATGTTTATCTCCTTCTTCTTCGTCCACAAGACATTTGAATATAATTTTTTTTTTTATGAATAAACTTACATAAAATTAATTTTTAAATCGATTTCAAAATTATGTGAGAGAATTCTAGACAAGAAGAGTGTGTGTAAATGTAGGCAGTAGAAGCTTAAAAATAATAATTCAAAAAAATAAAGACATCAAACACCTTATTAATGCATGAACCATGAACCGCGTGCGAGGTATTTACGGAAATTTGTTAAGTTGTCAAATGATTACTGTTAGTTTAGATAATAATTTGAGAAGAAGAATAAAGATGAGAAAGATAAAGAGAATAATTTTTGTTTTGCTTAGAAGCAATCTTATGAAGAAGCGTGCTTATTGTTAGAAGAGATTAAGGAGATTCTAATTTTTTTTTGAAGAATAGGCTCATTTACTGCGTATATTGATATTTATTTATTTGTTTTTGTTTAGTTTAAGGAATTTTTCTTTATTTTTGTATGAAAATGTTACGGGAATTTTAACTGTTTGAAAGAAGTCTTTAGCTTTTATCTGTTTAAAGGTATTTTTTTGGAATTGGGTCAGTAAGCTCTTAACAATATATAAAATGAAAATTACTAATTAGGTCTAGGTTAAGAGGTAATTATTTAAACTTCTGTTTTAAATATGAATAACGTGGAATTAATCGGATGTGGATTGGATATCAAAAAATACAGGATTAACTATGTGCATTAGGGTGTGTCAAAGTGCTCAACTATGGAATTTTCAAATGTAATAGCTTTTAAAATTAAATTCTGCATTTACAATTTTCATTTTTATTAATATCTTTGGCTCGCTCAAAATAAGGAAGAAATCGAATTTTTACATATTTATTAAACCTTAGACCCTAAGACAACTTTTGATCACTATTACATTGCAAAATTAGAGTACTTTTTTCGTCATACAAAAGTGACACACAATAAATTTAAAAAAATTTAAATTTTTCTTAATCTATCAAAATTTTTTCGTAAACTGTCAATTTTTGACCTAGTTTACAGCAGGTGGACAAATTTTTAGTGGTGACGACAAGGCCATGCAATTGTTGATCGCTGATGTTTCAGACAATCTTGATGGTTTTAACACAATTTTTTGGTTTTTCGAAAGAAAAAAAAAACAATTTATAATTCGATTATGATTAGAGTAGAAAATAGCACCTAAAATATAAAGTCTTAATTCAAGACTTTATTGTTAGAAATTCCTGTTGTTTGTTTGTAAAAAAAAAAAATGGAATAAAGAAAAAATATTTATTGCAAGTTCAATAAAAACAAAATCTTATTACAGCTGAAAAAATAATTGCATAAAAAAAAGATTTGTTGCAACTAAAAATACTTTAAAAAAAAAAATTATTGCAAAGAAAGATTTTGACTATTTGACCATTCATAAGCTATTTTAATTATGTATTTCAAAATTGTAAGTAAGAAATTCGAAAAATATAAACAAAAATATTTTATGCAAGCATTTTGCATTGAATTTTGTTTTCATTGCAGAAAATCTATTAATGCAAAATATTTGTTTTTTTGCAAAAAAAAAATTATTTTCCATCATTCAGTTACAAAAATATTTTTTTTAGTGCAATTTATTTTCCTTGCAGTAAGTATTTTTTTTTATTTCTTTTCTTCTAAATGGCATCAAAAAATGGCTCAAATGATTTTCAATTTTTATTTTCTAATTACACTGGTCTGCAAGGAAATCCTCCTTTAAATAAAACGATTTTTGTATGCTGATTCCGAATCCGAAGTCAGAATTGATCTAGCACGTCACGTTTTTCAGATATTCCCGTTAGAAAATCTCAAAAACCCATTCTTTTGCTGTTTTCGAAGAAATATTTTGGCATAATGTAATATTTTTCAATTAAAATTGTTACGGTTTATAAAAGAACTTATTTTTTTCTTTTAAATTCAGTTTCAATCTTCTCAATATCTCTTTTCTTCTCCGAGATATCTTAATTTAAGTAAGTTTAGTAGGTTTGGCATATCTTATCATAAAAAAAACTGATCTCTAAAAATTAATATATCTTTCTCCCTAGAATAAAAATATACTTTTCTAATGGACTTTAGTGTGCTGATTTTGAATCCGAACTAAAAAAAAATCGGTCAGCTCTGGTTTGTGAGATATAGTAGTTTTTATTGAGATTTTCTAAGAAAAAACTTGATTATGTGATACTTTAATGCGAATATCTTAAAATCCTCACGTGATAGAATTTTTTTGACTTCGGATTCTAACTCAGCACATCAAAAACTATAAGAAAAGTATACTTTTGTTTCTATTAGAAACAAATCTGAAGCTTTACAAGGCAGTTTATCGAATGGTTTATTACAAATAAGATATTTCTAAATAGATAAATAGTAGGTATATAAAATTACAAAACACGTAAAAATTTTGTATAATGTATTTTATTATGGTTTTCTTTACATATTTGACTTTTGATATATAATGGGCGTCGATATTTTACATTTTCCTTAATTAAAGTGTTTTTGTTCATGTTAGATTTACTAAAAAGTAAAGGATTTCGATATTTCTGCTTTTTTTCTAAATCAGTATTTTAAAATATGAGTCAACATTAATGTAAAAGGACATATTTGGTGTCAATTCATAGGCCATATTACGAGGAATAAGTCCTCAATGAGCTCAATGCTACAAATAGTTTTAATTTTGCACGAGTTCAATTAAATCTAAAAGGTTGATTTTTTTAGAAACTACCCACATTTTTCAAAAATCATTTTTACAAAAATGGTACCTGATAGAATTTTTCTGAAACCAGATTTAGATTCAGGAAAGTCTAATCTTTTATAATATCAAAAAAATATTCGAAGGAGAAAAAAAAAGTTAAATTTTGCAGACCAGTGTTATTATTAATTTTTGTTATATGAAAACCTGAATACATAGCATACTTTGCATGGAGGTCCAAACCGTTTAAAAGGCTGTTTTTGTAGTTTAAAAACAAAATTTCTATAAATGTATTATTTTTTTAAATTTTTGTTAATTTTTTTTTTACAAATAAACTTAAAATGTAGGTATTCTTTTATGAATTTATGTAGCCATTTCATTCTGAGCAATTTTTACCACAACAAGACCTTCGTGCGAATCAATCATGCATTTTAGTTTAAATATTTGGATTCATTTCAAATACATAAAAAAACTATAACATTGTTTTAATTTTTTTTTTTACGTGACGGCTTTCTATTAAATTTTCTTTTCAATGACGTTTTTTTAATGTTCATGTTCATTTTATATTATTTCTTTTTGTACAAACTATTATTCTTTAGTGCCCATAACATTAAAAGTTATAAACAAAAAATATGAAAAATTTCACTTTTGTTTTTATCAAACTGGACTTGAAAATGTTCAATTTAAAACATTGATCTTACATTGTCGTATGACTGTTTTAATAAAGGTTTTTACATCTTTACCTCTTGTTTTTAATTAATCTAGATTTCGTAATCATTTTTTTAAGCCTTTTAAGTTTAAAGTGAAATGGAATCAAAAATTTACTACCATCATCATGAATTCAATGTATTAACACTAAAACCTCATATTTGATTAAAGAAGTGTTAAAAAAAAAATAATTAGATATTGCTCCCGTAATAATGCAGATGAAGTACCAACACCATTAATTGGGTTTTTTCGTCTAACTGTTTAGGGCAACAGACCCATAGCAAAAAATACTATTTCATAAGCTCCAATTATACATCAAAATATACGTAATTTAAATCCCATAAATCAACATATCAGCATCGTTAAACCTTCAAAATAGACCTCCAAGTCATGTTCCATCCTACCGTTAACCATTAAAAAATATATAAAAAACGAAATTTCCCCAAATCATACAAAAAGAAATTAAAAAAAAAAAAAAACTGCCAAACCTCATTTTAACCCAATTCTTTGTGTTAACTCATTAACTTCTGGTTAAAATGTAGAGCACAATACTTTTTTTTAATGTTTTTTTTTGTTTTTATTACTTTTCGTCGTCTTTGGGTAACTTTTTTTTAGTGTTGATATTAAGTCCCTTATTTTCTGTACTTCTATGTCTCTTTAAAGTTAGCTAAACAAACACATTTGACTATCATTTGAGAAAAAAAAAATTATCATTATTCACAGGAAACCAGACCTTCACATAGGCAAGGTAATGTAAGGTTCTATATCTTCATTTAAATCTCCCGCCGGTAAATAATATAAAAATATCAAATGAAAATGTACAAAACAGACTTCCGGAATATAAACACAGAAGCTATTTCAAATTATAACTGAACAATTTCAATAATTCTCATACAGAAACAAGTGAAGTGAGTAACTTCCGCATATGGCACCGGCACATGCGATTTGTGACTTGTGAATGAACAATCCATAAGAAGAAAGAAGAAAATATCAAAGAAGAATTTAGAGATATTCAATTTTTTATCTCATTTTAGATTCAGAAAAATTCTTATTTTCATTCAATGACCTTAAGTAAAGTGAAGATTTGTATCCTCGACTTAGCTTTGCTTTGCTCGTTTGTCTATATTATACTAACACGATCTTTTTAGATATAGAACATGAGCAACTTTACTGACATTACGTGCTCTTGTTCAATTAGCAAACCCTTGACAGAGTTACCAGATGGCAATAATTTTACTTGAAATAAAATTTTTTTGTTGTTTTTTTTTTTAATAAAAGATTCTCAGAAGAAAAAAGAGATATAACGAGAAAGGAGCTTTCCAAGAAATATAGAAGAATGCTTTTGCAGGAATGATTTTCTGACGAACCGACCAAAGTTCGGCTCGAATAAGAAAAATTTTGATAATTTGGAAAAAAATTCTGCAGTCTTCCCAATTGCGACGAAGGAAACTATGGCAGAGGCAGGCCATCTTCCCAAGGCGGAAGATGTTAACATTCTCCTGGGATTCTTGATCAAAGCAAAAGTGGAAAATTCTGATATACTTCCAAATTTCAAGGAAAATATGGTTTAGTCACGACAAAAACAAATTCAAGGAACTATAAGCAAAATCCAGGGTTCAAACAGGCAGAATAATAGCTATAATCACATAGCACTGGATGATAAATTAAGCATGCAACTTAAGTCCTCTATAAAAATAAAATGCACGACTGGGTCGCACGTACTTGCTCTTGTAGTTCACAGTATCTTTAGCTTAAATATCTACTGGAAATTTAAGATTTTGTTTAGTGTCGAGAAAAAAATCGAAAGTTTAAAAATTTAATTAAATTTTTTTTTTTTTTTTAAGTGTTTTTAAAAATATCCATTATATACCTACTTCAAAATGTCTGTAAATTTTTAATAAAATTGTCTTATGCTTTGATAAAATATATGAAATATGTCAATTTTTGAAAAACGGCAACGCCATATTTCCGTTCTCGGCATTTTTTGCGAAAAACTAAAAACGCAGTTTTGTTAGAATCAATAAGTCTATTACGTTTACCAAATTTAATCAAAATCGTTAGATCCGTTTTCGAGAAAATTGCATTACCTCAAAAACGTTATATTGGAGCTATGCGTTAAAAAAGAGATATTAAAAAATTTAAAAAAAATGGGTCTAGGGAATAACGTAAAAAGCATCTGTACCAAGTTTCAAGCAAATACATCCATCCGTTTAAGCCCTAGTGCGATGTACAGATGGACGCACAGATGCACACACGCACAGACCGACGGACGGCATGACGAAAACCACTTTTTTGATCTTCTCCATCATCGTAATGTTGGTTTTGATTAAAACCTCAAATTTTTTTTTCTACACGAAACCAATACTTGCTCTATAGATACGGTGACCATCCGTCCCGGTTTACCTGGGACCGTCCTGTATTTCTATAGCTTGTCCCGGGTTTTTATTTAAGAAACCCGGGACATATAAGTGTTCCGTATTTTGTAATTTGTCGCGTGATTGTCCCGTATTTTTACTTTCTCTGATTTTTGTTTTCAAAATTTTAAATACTTTGTACGGAAAACAAGAAAACAGTGGTTGGTAAATAAAAGTTTTTTAATTTTTCGTATAAAACCATTAGTTTTTTAAACTTTTTCGCCAATTATTTAGTTTTAGCTTGTGTTTGTCAGGTTGGAAGCTACATCAGAAAAAGTTTTTTTTTTTCGAATAATGAACAACATATGAAAGAGGAAAGAATCCGTTTAATTTCAAGAGTTTTAAGGACATATTAAATGTTGAATTGGATATTACAAAATTTTAAAATCATTTTAGTAAAATAAAATTAAAATGTTAAAAAACAGCTCTCACTATTTTGATTAAAAAAATATTTTTTAAGAAGTTATTAACAGTACGTATTATAATTTATAAACTCGTTTTCTTGATTTCTGACTTCCTCGTAAATTACTAAAATGATTTCAACGAAAATGTTCCCGTAAAAAAATTAAAGAAATCTTGATATCAAAATTATGAAAACTAATTTTATTAATTATTTTATTTATTTTTTTTTTTTTTTTGAAAAAACCAATGTTTTCAAAACAATCCAACGAATTTTTTTATCTGTCCCGGGTTTTGCCCGTAGAAATATGGTCACCGTACCTATAGAGCAACTAAAAAAAATAACTTTTCATCTAAAATTATTTTATGATGTCTCTGTGTTCATGATCCCAACCTCAAATGTAACATTATTGGTGAATTACTATAAACCCACATTTTGTGTAGATACGCCTAAAAAAAACACCATTTCACATGAACAAAATTTATAGACTCAATTTATTCGTAATTTTTATTATAAGACAACATTTTTAAAAAGGCTCTTAAAGGTATTATTGATTTTATCGAATTTATCATTGATTTTATCGAACTTATCGCGGATCTTCTTTATTTCACAAAAAAAAACACCCTTTCACATAACTTTTTTTATAGTCTTCTTAGATTATTGTTTTTTTTTTTAATGATATATTTAAACCAATTTTTATTTAGGTATCATTTTTGCCAGTTTGTATAGTGCTTATTCTGAATGTTAGTTTTTTTGCTTAAAAAAAAAAACACCCTTTTACTAAAAATAATGTTTTCAACTTTTTAGATTGTTAGTTCTTAAAACAAACAAAACTTTTCACCAAATTTAAAAAATAAACAAAATTTATGTCAGTTAATGTTATGAAATCTTAAACTTAAAATCAACGAAAACCACGTTGATTCAACTATTTTTCGGAATGATTTTGAATTGAAGACGAAAATTTTAGAAAAATTGTGTAGGTATTTAGTATCAACTTCTTTTAAAGTCTAAACTTGAGTGGTCACTGCGGCGTATGTGTACCATTTTTTTTTTTTTGGAGAAAAATTTTAATTTTTGTTATTGAATTTGTCACCGTCTAATGCTATTAGCAGATTTTTGCCTTTGGCGTCAAAAATTGTTTACACTTGATAATTGAATTATAAATTTTTAATTGTTTTTTTTTTTTTCAAGTGAGAGTAAGTTTAACTACACCAATATGAAAGTAGGAACACCCAGAAAATTGACTTTCAGAATTTAACATATAAATGTGCTCACAAAGTTTCAAAATTGGGAGGTTTTATTTGGTTTTCAATATCGCCAAAGAACACACCCCTGAGTTAAGAAAAAGTAATTAAAAACGCCTTTATCTTATAGTATTCATTAACTTATTTTTTTGGTTTATTACTTTAAAAGTTGGCAACGCTATCAAATGCAAGAACATTGTTTTTATTTTTTTCTATAAAATGAATCAATCCCCAACCTGAGCAGAGATTTTATACAAACATGTTCCATACGGATACGGATAGATGATCACCGGTAGGTATAAGTTTTTTTTTTTATTATTAAAATTCTATCCATTCTGTCGAACGAGAGTAACACCTGTTTGTTAGTTGCACTATTCTGTCGGAAGATGATGGCTATAATGCAAAAAAAATGTAAAACCTAAAAGACTCCCCTCTCAGTTGCAGTGAGAGTGAATACATAAAAGCTTATTAGAAATGCATGTTTGAGGTTCGTCAGCATAGTAGTCATCTGCGCGTGCATAAATTAGACAGACCAACCACAAACCAAAAAAAAAAAAAACAAAACCTAATGACGGACTTGATTCTATAAACTGAACAATCTACCTTTAGGATTGGTTAGCTTGAGATTAAAGAGAAAACTTCACCGAAATAGATCGTTCCACCTGACGTCGTTTTGTCTTCATTAGCATTCATAGGTTTTTTTTTATTTTTATTTTCAGTAGAGTATAGTAGCTGGACAATTTACATACTATGTGTAAGTGTTAGTTTGGCGCGCAAACATATTTTTAAAATTAAAATTAGATTTTAGAATTACGTTATGGTAACTTAATCATGGTTGCCACTTTGATAAAAATTCTTTAAAATTCAAAATTAAATTTGCAAATTTCAGAACTTGCCTATTAAAATGACTCTGCTTGAATTTTTTTTGAAGAGGTAGCAGAATTCTACTTTTATGATTTCGGCAACTCAAAAGTTAGCTTTTTTTTACCTGATTTTTATTTGTTTATTTGAGCTTTGAGGAAAGTGAGATTAAGTGTCTTGATGTTTCCGATTGTAAAATAATAAATAGCTTAGAAAAAGAATCAATTTTTAACATTTTTTTTTAAAGTCATGTTTTTTTTAAATAATTTGTTTAGAATAATTAAACTGATCTGGCAACCATGCCTTCTGTCAAAAATGAAAATGGAGCTGTAAAGGGTTCTCTGCCAAACTCAGTGAATACTTTTTAGATAAATATTGTGGTCAAGAACGGGTCTGGAAATGCACTTACCCATAAAGCGCCATAAAGCGCAAGGTAAGCACACATTGAGTGCATCAGAGTTCTGTGCGCTTCTGTATCGGTTGGGAGGTTCTTTTTTTAAGTTTTTTGTATATAATTTGATTTCATTAGGTTTAAATTATTACACCATGCTAGTAACTTTGTAGAATAAGAAGGGTCTTTTAGAATTTTTCATAGAAAAATGGGGGGAATATTGTACACATAATAGAAGCATAGAGTATACCTACAATTATAGTAAAGTATAAATCTATGAACTCTGATGTAATATTAGAAATTTATTCAATTTTTTTTGCAATTAATTTTGGTTTTTCTTTTTATGATAAAGCGTTAACAGCAGTGGAATTTTAATGATGTTTAATGTAAAAATTTTTTTAGAACACTATATTCTTTGAGGAAAGAATATAATTTATAGATCCGGGCTAGTTTGAAAGGGTGATGTAAATAAGATAATTCTTAAAGAGTGGTGTACTGTTAAATTGGAAGATAGGGCAATAAAACCATAAATCATGTGAGCAATCTAAGGTAAAAAATATAATTATTCGTTGTTATTAAAAATTGTTGAAATGCATCTTTGCGCTTCAGAAAATTACTTGGATGAAAAAAAAACACTAGGTAATTAAAGAAAAGAAAAAGGGTTATGGGATTTTGCTTGCAAGAAAAATTTGCGTGCATCAAAAAATCATTTGTGTACTTAAATTCGGTGTAGCAATATTACTACAGGCATTAGGGAATCATCTGAGAATTTTTGGAAAGGATTTGAATTTGATATTTCATATAAAGAGGCGCATTAAGACGAACATAAAAATATATTTTTTTTTTTGTCTCAAAAACGTGTGGTAATATTTCAAAAACTAACGCCAATACATTTTTTCTGACTTCGGATTCAAAATCAGCACCCCAAAAACATTCAGAAAAGTATATTTTGGTTCTTCTGCAAAAAAAAAAGTTTAATTTTTTTCACCAGAATTTCATTGTAGCCAAACAAAATATTGATTTCGTCAGGTTATAACTGAAATAGTTTTGGACGTGCAAGAAAACTTAATATACCAAAATGTAGGAAATTTAGAGTTGTATCAATGTTATTATGAGAACTATTTCGCTTAGATGAACCAAAAATGAATAGAAGTGTAGAAACCACGATCATCACCGAAAATTTTACATGTTTTCATCAATAACTTTTAATAGAGAAACTTTACAAAAAAAAATTATTTAATAAAAAAATTTGAGAATACGTTCTTCTACAAAACAAGACAAAAAAATCCATTCTACGATAAACAGAAGCCGAGAAAATCGCAAAAACGCATTTTTCAAAATGGCGGCCAAACCACACGTTTTTGAGACAAAAAAAATATATTTGTATTTTCGTCTTAATGCGCCTCTTTAAATTAAATATCAAATTCAAATCCTTTCCAAAAATTCTCAGATGACCCATTTTCAGCTCCCTATTTCCTGTAGTATATGTATTTACATAAATTTGGCATAACAATAATGTATTTTACAGGTTTTCATGTATTTGATTATGTATGTATGTTCTTTCATAACTTCTAAATTACTTATTTAAATTTTAAAAATAAGGCATTGTTCATCTGCTGGTTATGAGCTATGTAAAATTTTATAATATCGTGCCACCTAGAAGCAAACGTCATAAACTAAAAAAATTATTTTTAATATAGGTACAGTGAATCTGTAAAAAAATTTTTAAAATATAATCTTTCAATAATTTAAATAAAAAGAAAATCTGACGAAACCTTCAAACGTTTTTGAAATATTACCGTTAGAAAATAAAAAAAAAAAACACATCATGTTTTAAGGTTTTGACTTTTGATTTAATGTGAAAAAGTTTTTCAAATAAAATTCTTTAAACAAAGTATTAACAAAAAATGCAGGATTTCTAAGTTTATGAATAATCCCAAACTAATATAAATTTATTTTTAAGACTTCATAGATACTACTAAACGTTAAAGATTGGTTAGATTTCTAAGCTTTTCAATACATTTTTGAAATAATTTTTTTTTTATAGAACTAGCAGTTGGCAGTTAGCAATGAAAAAAAATAATAAAGCACCCTCATTATCCTGTCTCTGGCGATTTACCATTTTTAAACGAACCCTTCACGTTAGGTTTTTGAGCCCATATACAGATCAGCTCGTTCTGACCTACCTTAATTTCATCAAATCTGACTGAAGCCATACTTTTCCCAAACAACAGGTCCGGATATACCTAAGTCCCGAGCTTTCCTTTTGGGACTAATGTCCCACTTTACTGGGTCATAAGTCCCGAATAGAATTCGGGAATTGGGTCCCAACCTGGTGAGACATTAGTTTTGGATTAAATTTTCGGGATTTATGTCCCACGTATATTTTTGTTTTGTTTGCATAAATATATCCAATAAAACCGTTAATGTTTCCTTGGTTCGGTACTTTTATACCTACATATATGAACATTTAAAGTAAAAAATATGTACATATATAAAACAGTTTTTATTTTATTCGGGACTTATGTCCCATTTGCGACTAAGAAATTCAGGATTTCTGACTCAGTAGGGTGTTACATAATTCCCGAATTTAATTCGGGACTTATGACCCAATAAAGTAGGACATTGGTCCCGAAAAAAAATCAGGAATTGTGTCCCGGGACTTAATTCCCTACGTCTCCTTTGCCATGGAACTTGATGATGGATGATCTTGTACTATATCAAAATATTTGAAACACACTTCATTCATGTTCAATCTACGTCAAAAGCATTTTGGCCTTTATCAATCGCTTTACCGTTTAAAATTTTTAAAACTTTTTCAGTAAAATATTAAAACTTTCTTTCATCTTGTCATTAAATTGTAAGAGAACTGTAAGACCATACTACCATTTTAGTCTTGTCACCTTTCAAATAAATACATCTCAAGTCAAGATTGATTGACACTTTGTGATTTATGTTATTGCCCTATAGGGCAAAAGTGGCATAACAAAATTCAATAATAAATCATAAAAGTACATAACCTAACCTGGTACACTGGTTATCAAAGACTCCGAGATGTTTCCAGGGAGGAATATTGTTTATTTAACTTATTTTTTTTTTTTTTTTTTCTGATCCAACTTTGGTATACAAACAAGGAAATTTCAAGTTTTAAATCAAAATTATTTTATGAATTATTTATATTTGCGAGAAAATTCTATAAGTGTATTGGTTTGGTATAATGGAGCAATTTTCAAGATTCAACTGTCAAGGTTGATAAGTTGGTGTTTTAGTTTTTTTTTTTTTTTCATCTTCGGACATGTAACATATTAATACTCTTCATGGAATAACTACCAAAGAGGAGGACTATGCTATTCCTATGTGTAAAATTGGATCATTATTGCTTAGAGCCACGTCTAATCGACCAACTATGAACGATGCAACGCAACATGAAGCAGAAAAAAAAACTAACTGCGCTTAGATATTATCTTGTCAGCTATGTTTGGACATCGAATTGATGCACAGTTTGATTTCTTCGATGCGACAACTCCCTGGGATGATGCAATCACTTTTTTTTATACTTACATTTTTTTTTTTGTAAATAAAAGAAGACCTTTATACAGTTTCCATCATTTATAAAGACCTCATGTGATTGAGGGAAAAAATAAGTTCCCAAGTTCTCATTGCCTTGAAATGGGAAAAGAGTTCTGTAGGTTTTTTTCTGTCTTTCTAGTCCCTCGTAGACTTTAAGGTAAGAACTAGTAGGAGGTATATTTTATACTTCAAAGACTGGTTTATTACTGAAACTAAGCCGAAGCAGTTCAAATATGGTCAAGAATTTTAGTAGCTTCATAAAACATAAGTTCTAAAAATGGCGGTATCGACTAGTAATAAAATTGCTGATTTAAAGACCAACTAGGAAGATGCTATCAAAGAAGGTTCGATACCTGAATTTTTTAGAGTCAATCATTTTAGCCAGAAAATTGATGAAAAATAATAATTGGTCAAAAATAGAAGAAAAATGATGATTTGACACCTCTTTAAATTCGACTTGAATCTCTTTAATTCTTCAAAAAGTCATAACTGTTGGTCTTTACTTTTTACTACCATCAAGACCCGCTTCTGCCATTCTGCATGTCTGTTGAATGTGCCAGATTTATTCAAATAAAAACTAAAAAATGTAACTCGCCGCAGTCAAAAAAGTTACTAATTAAACTCTAAGAAGTCACTACTATTTTTTCCATATGGGAGCTTTAGGAATGCACTTGTTGGTAAAAATAATAAATTAAGTGGCTTGACCACTTATTTTCTTGGTGAGCAAACATCACTTACTTGTCGTCATTTTTGTGGGAAATAAATTTAATTACGAATTTTATTTTACACTTGGCAATAAAATAATCATAATTGAGGATTAAAAACTTGGTCAGTATGAGTGGTGCTATGTTTGATGAAGTGCAGTTAGTTTGAAGCAATTTTAAAGTGGAATTAATGTGCTATTTACTATTGAAGATGTTAGCATTATGAGACTTTGTAGATATTCTGGTTTTGGAAGGAAAAAATGTGGTTGGAAATATTTGTTGAATATTAGTAGATTTTTTTTTTTTGTTTATTTTCATATTAGATAATTTTATTTTGACTTGTTTTGATAAGAACTTCGAATAGGTTCATGTGATTTCAGATGAATTTGATAAAAAATTAGTTTTGTATTTATAACTTGATATTCATAAATACAGCAAGAAAGAGAAAAGTTTTATAGTGTAATACTCCAGTCAAAGCGTCATTTGACCTTGCGATGAGAGGCACTGTCTGTTTTTATTTCATGGATCGATAGGGGTATATTTAAAAGGCTTAAACCCAATTTCTCACCACCTGATCATTCTTTTTAGCGGAGTTATTCACAAAAATGCATTTTTTGGGATATTTTACTTCTAAGCTAATATCTTTGCTCCAGGTTATCGTAGACCAAAAAATAAACATACATTCTCTTCCTTATAATATTTTCTATCGTTGTATGTAATTTCATTGTATTTGAGTGAGTAAATATAAAATGGCAACCATTTAAAGTCAAATTCTTGTTGTTAAAAAACACATTTTTGTCATTATTTCGAAAAAAGCTTTTATCATGATTGACATTTTTTCAACCTATTTTGTAGCCCTGTTCATGTCCTGCATTTTTCAGAAAAAATCAGCTCTTTATCACCAAAGATAGCCGAGCTATTGATAAATGAACGCATGCAAAACCGGTGCGAAAACACCCAAAAATATCGTTTTTTGGGAATAACTCGACTTCAGAATGTCCTACGGCAAAAAATAAAGCAATGAATTGTTCGTTACAACATTTTCTATCAATTTAGTGCACAATCTTTTTGTTGAAACAAATAAAAAATAAGTAATATTAAGTCAAAGTCGTTTTTTTGTTTAGCAAACTCTTGCCTTATTATTTTGCAAATGGTGCGAGTATTGGCTAAGAAAATAAAATATTATTGTAGTCCTTTAAATTATCTACAATTTAAAAAAAAATTTAGCTCTCTACGACCCACACGAGCCGAGTAATTAATTTTTTAAAAAAGGTCCAAATGACCAACGAAAAAACATAAGACAAATTCTCTTATAACAAGAAACAATGAAAACAACCCCTCTCACTGAGAACTAGTATTCGAATCATAAACAAGGGAAATTTTTTTGAATTTTCGTACGGATTAATGCTTTCTTAAAATTATAATAGCTCGGCTCCCGTGGGTCGTAGAAAGCTAAATTTTTTTTTAAATTGTAGATAATTTAAAGGACTACAATAATATTTTATTTTCTTAGCCAATACTCGCACCATTTGCAAAATAATAAGGCAAGAGTTTGCTAAACAAAAAAACGACTTTGACTTAATATTACTTATTTTTTATTTGTTTCAACAAAAAGATTGTGCACTAAATTGATAGAAAATGTTGTAACGAACAATTCATTGCTTTATTTTTTGCCGTAGGACATTCTGAAGTCGAGTTATTCCCAAAAAAACGATATTTTTGGGTATTTTCGCACCGGTTTTGCATGCGTTCATTTATCAATAGCTCGGCCATCTTTGGTGATAAAGAGCTCATTTTTTCTGTAAAATGCAGGACATTAACAGGGCTACAAAATAGATTAGAAAAATGTCAATCATGATATAAGCTTTTTTCGAAATAATGACAAAAATGTGTTTTTTAACAACAAGAATTTGACTTTAAATGGCTGCCATTTTATATTTACTCACTCAAATACAATGAAATTACATACAACGATAGAAAATATTATAAGGAAGAGAATGTATGTTTATTTTTTGGTCTACGATAATCTGGAGCAAAGATATTAGCTTAGAAGTAAAATATCCCAAAAAATGCATTTTTGTGAATAACTCCGCTAAAAAGAATGATCAGGTGGTGAGAAATTGGGTTTAAGCCTTTTAAATATACCCCTATCGATCCATGAAATAAAAACAGACAGTGCCTCTCTGCGCAAGGTGAGGCCCTTTTTTCCGACGCTTTGACTGGAGTATAAAGATTTGCCATGACAAATTCTTAAATCTTAGTAAAATTGTCAAAAAATAATGGATTTAATTTTTTTTTTGAAAATTGATTTTTTGAAAACTTTTTAAAATTTATTTAGGTACTTTTTTAAAAATGAAGAACAATTTTCTTTTGAAAAATATTGGAATTTTGTTTATATACTAAAATAATATTAAAAGAAGACGACAAAGATTTTCTCAAAACAAAAAAATCTAAAACCTCTTTTTTTGTAAGTGAAATAAAACAAGTTTGTAGTGTTTTTTTAAGTGGTTTTCAGAATTAAAAAAAAAACAAATTTTAAGTTTTTTTTCTTTTTTTTTCTTTTGAAAGTAAGTTTTAATTTCCAATTGAGCAAGAATGTCCGAGCCATTTGTGCATTGTATTTTATTAATTTTTTATATTTTAAATCTGTTTCTTTTAATTTGTTTTTCATCACAAATTGCTATTGCAAATAAAAATAAATTTGCATTAACAAAAAATATTTATTGCAACTGAAAAATATTTGCATTGAAAATAAAATTTTTATCGAAAAATAAAAACACGTAGCATTTTTTGCATTAAAAAATAAATTCAAATAAAAAATTTTCTGTATTTTAATATTCGTCGAATTTCTTATAATTTTGACTATTTGGTCATACATTAGATTCAATATTATACATAGAAATAGCTATATATGGTCAACAATAATTTAAGAAATTCGAAGAAAATTAAAGAAAAATCTGTATGTACAACATTTTGCATTGATTTTTGTTTTATTTTTTTCAATGCGATAATTTTTATTTACAATTAATATTTTTGTTTTTAATGCAATTATTTTTTAGTTGCAAAACAAAATCAGTTGCAATAAATATTTTTTCATTTTTTTTTGTTTTTTGTTTGCAATAAATATTTTTGTTTTTAATGAAACTATTTTCCAGTTGCAAAAAAAATTTTTTTTTTGATGCAAATATTTTTCCGTTTGCAATAAATATTTCTTTTTTTCATTTCAAATGCTTTTTTAATTGTTATTTTTACAACCTATGTTTGATTATTGGCCTTCTTAATTTATAATAAAAAAAAAATATTTGTTGCAAATATAAATATTTTGCATTAAAAAAAAATTTAATTGCAAATAAACAATTTTCTGGATTAAAAAAAAAATCAATTCAAAATGTTTGCATAAAATATTTTGTTTTCTAATATTCCCCGGATTTTATACTGTGTAGCCTTATATTAGCATTTATATTAATGGTGAAATAAATAAGTATAAATATAATTTTTTTGCAATAAACTATTTTTTTTTTTTGAATTTCAAATGTATTATTTTTTAATTGATATATAATCAACTCTAATACAAAGACCAAAAACAGAAGTTAAAAGTCAAAAACATGCATCAAAAATTCTTAAAATTTATTTTTATAAATACTAAATAAGTTTTAAAACTGATCAAATCTTTCAAACGAAGTTCACCGTTTGGTTTCTTTTTAAAAAGAAAGATTTAAAAAAGATATTTATAAATGAAAATTGTTTGCAAAAATAAAAAAATTAAAAAAAAAATTTAATTCTTTAAAAAAATTTAAAGATTATAATGAAAAAAAATTTAAAACAAAATTTAATCGACCCCTTGTTTTTTTAAATTTTTTTTTAAAATAATTTTTTGTAAAATTTTGTTTTTTAGATAATATCTGTATATAAAAAAAAAAATAATTTAATCCTTTATTTATCATATTTAGAAAATGGTTTTTATGAGTTGCTTAGTTTTTTTTTTTTTTTTAGTTTTTTGTTTTAACTATAAATATTTAAAAATTATCAGATAAATAAAAGAGATCCTTATCACGTATTCCACTTCAAAAAAATATTTTTAAAAATAAATTTGAATCATTTTTGAAAAAAATGTAAATTTTTTCACCAAATAATTATGTCTATAAGAATAAGAGCTTGAAATTATTAATTTTTTTTACTATAAAACTAGTGAATTTAGCACCTATTTTCTGCATAATTTCCTTCATTTTTAAGAACTTGAACCTGACGAAATCAATCTCATTTGATTGCATTTGCAAAATATCTTTAACCTCAAAATACGTGATGCAATAAGTTTTTATCATGTTGTCGGGTACAAATAAAAAACAATCTAAAAAAAACAAATGCAGTATTTGCAAAAGATATTAACATCAACTTCATAGATAGATGTAATCAACAGTCAATTAAAAAAAACCACCAGGAACTCCCATAACATATCAACAATCATAATTAATAAATTCCCTGTCTATAATGAAGAAGAAGTCTATACCTTAACTACCTACACTATCATCACAACTTGAAATCTACACAACATTAACCCTCTTCCAAAGAATAATAATTACTATCCGGCAAAATAAAAAAAAAACATCATTAAAATCCAATCCATAATAAACAAACTTGAGAAGGTTTTATTTTTCTTTCTTTTTTTTTTTATTTATTTTAACTGAATCAGCAGCAAAAAAATATTAATAAAATAAAAAATCAAAGTAACACAGAAAAAGCCCTAAAAGTATAAGTATAACACCCAACTTCTCTGAGGTCACTAACTCCATATTATTATTATATTCTTCATAATGTTATAATTAAAAATTAGTTCATTTTTCACTCACCTTTCAGAAAAAAAAAAATAAACAGAGCTCTTCCCATTTAAGAAGCAAACACAACAAAAAAAAGTAATTGTATCTGCACAGACAATATTTTTGTATCTCTTCTTTTTTTTATGATAATTTCGTGCAATGTCTGGCTTCGCTCAATAAACACGAGATAAAGATAAAATAGTAAAGTACTCACAAAAAAAAAAATAACAACACTTTACACTTAATCCACAAAGTACCTACTAAATTAAATTTTATATATATTTTTTTATATTTTATTTTATAAATTAAAAAAATATTTTTAAAAAGATTTATGTACTAGATTTTTTCTTTGTTTTTTTTTTTACTTTTTTTTGCAAAACGATTTTTTGTTTTGAAATTTTTTAAACACTTTCTCAAGGAAATGCAAATTAGCAATTGCATGCAACAAACTTTAAACTAAAAAAAAAAAAAAAAAAAAACTTCGAAAATAAATTGTACCTGCTCACAGCACATTTTCTACGCTAGTTAACGGTTTAATTGTTGCGCATATACATACACATGTCGTTCCCTCTCTCAGCCCAGCAAAAAAAAAAAAAAAAAACTGAGGGGTGTTCCCTTTGCATTTATGTATCTTTTTTTTTCGTATCTTTTGCTCTAGATTGCATGCAAAGAGCGGAAACACAATATCTTAACAAAAAAAGTAGTTAATTTAACACTGCTAATCCGAGATATATTAAACCGTCACGACACATTTAAGATACACCTCGAGAGTGTCACAAAACAGTTTCAGAGATAAGATATCACAAAAAAAAAGTCACCGCGTAAAGATACCGAACAGATCAATAAAAGTATCTAAACAAAAAAAAGTATCTTTTTTTACACTTTACTGATCGATAAACGAATAAAATTGTATCTTATTTTTCTTTCTCAGTTTGTTTGTCTATTTCTTTAGTTCGTTCTTTTTAGTTTTGAAGCGAAGTTATATTGTAAACGCGTCCATCAAGGTCGCTGTCGAGGCACCGAATGCAAAGCAAATATCAGATTCATTTTTCCCACCATCATCATCATCATTATCCACATCGTCGTCGTGGTCAAAGACGAAATGAAGAAGATACATTTTCTTCTTCTAGCTTTACTTTTGCGCGAGCTAGAGCCTACCACACGACGACAACTACTACAACTTCCACTCTTTTTTCCCTATTTTTCTACTACTCTATGTCTCTACTACTACCCACTTTTGAGACTATTTTTACAAAACTTAACTTTAAGGCAAGTTTTACCAGGTAAGGCAACAGTTTGGTTGTTTCTTTCGGTGGCAAAAGAAGTATCTTTTGGGATATACTCGAAGCTGCTAAGACAAACACCAAACAAAAAAAAATAACATCTTTCGTATGGTTTTGTAGGCAATAGGTAGTGGGTATAGCTTCTTGAGAGAGTCTGTAAAAAATAAATGTCTAACGTGCATAGTTAGTTTTTGGTCCCCCCTAGAAGTAGATGGTGTCTTTAAAGCTTATAGTCTGGGATGGTGGGTAGAATATGTTGATTAAATTATCACAATTCGGGTTGGTTGGAGCTTTCAAGCTCTAATGCTCGTAATTGTGTTCTGGAAATTTGATGGGAAAACATATTTTAATACAAAATATACATTATGTAATTAGTATTTTATCTAAACCAAATATTTCCCAAAAATCAATCTTAATCTGAAACTTCTTCTGACCAGTAATAGTCAGTCAAATTAAAAAAAAAAAAAAAAAAAACGGTTCCTGATAGAAATTCTTTTGGGCTCAACCACCTTAAGACAAAAAATTGCAAGATATTTTATAACAAACATGGACAATTGGGCAACTCTTAGGGGCAAGAGAGCCAGATTACATAATTGTTATCAGTTTCTTTTACGATCTTAAAATTGAAAAATCCAACTTCATTCAATACGAGGATAAATAACGTAAAAGCCAAGAACAAAAGGTTACCAGATTTCATTAAATTAAAAAAAAAGACAGTATTGAACGGTTGAATAATTAAACTAAAAGTTTTAACTTAAAACAGACAACGAAAAAAGGGTTGCCAAATAACGCGTTACTTATACCTCCACGTTTCGGAAGTTTTTTAACTTTAGTCAAAAGAGCTGGAAAAAGATTCTTATAATCGGACCAACTTAAAACACACTAAGCCTTTACAAGAGATCCGGCCCTGAAATATCTAGCACATCATTTGTGAAATTTTGACTGGCCACTTCATAATATTAGTGCTTAGAAAATGGTTCACAAAAGTCAACTGGTTTCCTTATTTATTAGCAAAAGAAAATATATTCTGAACGAACCAAAATGAAAAAAAATGTTACACATACGCCACAGTGACCGTTTAACTTTAAAATTTGAAAATTTATATAAAATTAACTACAGTTGTTAAAAAAATTTTACCAATGAAATATAATTTAGTTTTGTCGTCTCATATATGAATTTGAGCCAACTGTCTTCAATATTCCACCTCCAGTCGCTGGGGGATACGATCAACCTGGTGGAAATCTATTAAAAAAGTACATGATAACGATTTAATTCAAAAATAAACAAATTTTTTTTAGTTGTGAGACTTTCTAGTAAACGCTTTAGTAACTCTTAAATTACAATAGAGAAAAAAATTTAGGATTTTTCAATATTTTTTTTTTTTCTAAAAATTCAGATACCTGATATGAATAGATAATAGTAAAAACATTATAATTTTGGCCACTCTCTGACTTTATTGGTAACAATTTTCAGCTTCGTTATTCTTTAAAGATTATTTTAGTTAATGTTTTTTGCTTTTTTTTATGTTTGTTATCATCTTGGAAACTTTTTGGTTTTGATTTAAGATGTATCTTGGAAAATAAGCAGGTGGCTTAAGCGTTTTTTAGTGACTTTGAATTTTTGCCGGTGGGATTTCATTTTTTATCTGGAAATATTCCACAATGAATGAATTTTAAAATAAAATCATAGGAAATCCCTCCATTTAAGTGTGTCATTTTCATATGGGAAAACTTTTTTAGTGGTAAGTTGATGTCTTACCCCTTATAAATGTTTTTTTACTTGCTCTATAGGGCAAGTATTGGTTTCGTGTCAAAAAAAAAGTTCGAGGTTTTAATCAAAACTAACATTACGATGATGGAGAAGTCCAAAAAAGTGGGTTTCGTCATGACGTCCGTCGGTCTGTGCGTCTGTGCGTCGGTGCGTCGGTGGGTCCATCTGTACAAGTAGCTACAGCCTAAATGGGTAGACGGATTTTCTTAAAATTTGGTATGGATGTTTTTTTCGTAATTTCCGAGGTTGATTTTTTTTTGTTTTTTAATATCTCGCTTAGAACGTATAGCTCCCATACAAAATTTTCGAGTTATTGCAACTTTCTCGAAAACGGCTCTAACGATTTTGATTAAATTTAAAACACGTAATGCTGTATATAGTTCTAACATAACTGCATTTTTAGTTTTTCTCAAAAAAATACGGATAGTGGAAATATGGTCTTTACATTTTTTTAAATGGCGGATTTCGGCTCTTCCCGTACATCATTATGGAGTTATTGCAATTTTCTCAAAAATGGCTCTAATGATTTTGATTAAATTTTGCATACGTAATATTCAAAGTAATTGCAGTAAAACTGCATTTTTAGTTTTTCTCAAAAATGTCAAGTAAAATAAAACAAAATTTTATTTGACTAACATTTGGCCTCCATGCCGGCTCTTCGCCTACATCAACCAAATTTCTTAAAAATGTTTATAGAGGCAGCTCTTATAATCTACAAGTAAGCTAACATAAATGTGCTTTGAACTGCAAGAGCAAGTACGTGCGGCCCCAGTCGTGCATTTTATTTTTTTTTAACCTTGGCAACATGTCCTGCAAAAATCTTTCTAAACAGATTTTTCGTTCCTGAGTTGCTGACTTACTGATGTACTATGAAAAAAAGGTTCTCTGCTTAAGTTCTTAAAACATTTCTTGATTGTTTGGAAAAAGGTTTGATTGTATTATACAAAGTAAAAATCAAACATCATTCATGAAATGATGGTTATTTTACTTATATTTGTTAACCTTGAAATTCTTTGAATGTTGAGGTTCAACGCGCAATCTCATTATTACTTATTTAAAGATTTTCTTTTCAAAATTTAGAAGTTATTTAGAAACTTGCACAGATAGTTTAAATTACTGATAGTACAAGTAACTAATTTAAGTTAAAGAATTTTTGGCAAAATCTCGGCTTACTTGGCCAAATTTGACTTGTTGAAAAATAAAGATATTGAAATGGAGAGGGTTGAATTTCATCCAGTTTATATCTATCAATGTTGAATAAAAATTTGATCATAATGAGGAAATAGTTGGAATCAATGAAGTTAAAAGACTGTCAGGCATTACGAAGAATAATATTTATTCGAAAATAATGAAAACTTGGAATTCAATTCCCGAAATATGGCGTGGTGTATTAACAGATTTTTCTTTGTTTCAATATAAAATTTTACATTTCAACAGTAGAGCAGTGCCAATCATAAAAAAAAATAGTATTATAACCCCAAAAATATTTATAAAAATGGTATTTTATTTTTATCAAAAATTTTTCGATTTTTGTTTTTGAGTTTTGTGAAAGAAGGTACCTATACTTTTTATGTAAGCAAGATTTTTGTTTGTTTTGAGCAAGATATTAGGCTATTGATTATGTCTTTTACAAAGGAACTTAGACGTTCACGGGTTTTTATTGCCGGAATCGTTCAATGGGTTATAACGGAAGATAAAACCAGGGAGTGCTATTAAATGAGAGGGTGGAAACTGAAGATACTGGTGCATAAGCCCCCTTCTTGGTTTTTACATACATATTGTAAACAAATCAAAATTTTTATATATTGCATTTAAAACTTTTTGTAGAGAATTAATTTTCCTATCAGAATAACGTTCTTTAAAAATTGAAAAAAAAATTTTTTTCATACTAAAACAGTCGAACCAGCAAAAAAAAATTATCGATTTTTTACGTTTTATTTAATAAATTAATTTATTTTCAAACAAAAAGTTGGTGAATTTTTTTTTGCAAATCTTCGGTGAAACCAGAAAAGTGTGTAACTTCAAATTTTCTGGAAAATAGATTTGAATGCCATCAGTTAGCCAAATCTGATATCTACCGTTCCTTAAGCTGGGAATCCCCTTAAAGTTAATAGTTTTTATTTTATTAGCAAATTAGAAAATGGAAACTCATACAAATGCCTTCAAAATGATGAGGTTTTAATGCTCTTCTATAAAATTTACTAAAATGGAGTTACACACTTTTTTGGTTTCATTGACGAAATGCAATTTTTTTAAAAATGCAATTTTTTAAAAAGAAAGATGGTAAAGAAAAACAGTAGTTTTGCATTCAAAAAATATTGTCAAAAATATGTTGGGATCAATTTTTCCGTAAATGCTACTAATTACTGGTGATTTCTAATGTTTATATATCATTTATTTCCGCATCATAATAAATTCCTAAAAATTTCAAAACTAATGGAGAATGTTGGAAATATCTTAATGAGCAACAAAACATAGAAGTGAAGTTACTCTTTTAAGACCCTGATTATAATTTTACTAAAACAAAAAAAAAATCCAAATTCTCATCGCGGACTATTGCACTCGAAAACTAACCTACGACAAAATGTAATCCTCCAACTTTTGTTGTTACTCTTGTCGTTGTTGTTGTTTTTGCGTTTTGCTAAAAAAGCTTAGTACATTTTTGATGTTTGAAGTGTGCACTTGAAGAAGTTACCTCTATTATGTTTAGCTCACTGGAGAGGTGCCTTTTCTATCTATATAAAATTTGGATTCATGTGTGCGACTCTCTGGCTGTGTTCATTGAATCTCCCCATCAGCGCACAATGCATGCATGCAGCAGTTTGTGAGAGACACATGACGACCGACACGGTGTCTCTACTTTTTTTAAGCGTGCGACTTGAAACACAATCCGTCTTGTGATGAGATAGCCAATTTTGGGGATAATAAATCCCATGCAAAATATACTCGTTGAAAAGGGGCAAACATTAAAGGAAGGTGGAGAAGTAGAGAATATGTGCGTGATTGTGGTTAGTCACAAATGTTGTTGTTTTTTTTATGGGAAAATGGCACACGGTTGAATATAGAAGGTTATGTAGAGTTGCCAAAGTGTATTGAATTATAAGAACAAAATAAAATTTTTATACAAAAAATATCTATTATTGAAAAAAATAATGGAAACTAACTAACTAATGGAGTATCTTCAAGTTTGTCTTAAGAACTGCTGTATTTCTGAATCTTGTTGGAATACTTAAAGAGCTCGTTTGAAACTCTGTGAAATATTAGTAATACTAAAACACAAAATGGTACTAATTTGAATAATAACAAAAGCAAGTCATAATTATCATCCCAGACAGCTGCGATATTTATCGAACCAATCGCTCATGTTGCTCATGATGCTTTTAAGAGCTGGTGATACTTATCGAAGTTTGTGATATTTACTGGAAAAAGCTACAATCCATAGAAGGAACAGAAGAAATTATCACAAGTATACCAGTTCATTATATATACATATCTCGGAGCAATCTTTGATACCAAAGTAATACGTGATATTCACAGAAGAAAGTACCTAGTCGATTATGTTTATCAAATAAATCTACACATTTGAGTAAAAATCTTTGATAGATTTGCGGATACTTACTTAACGATGTGTGATACTTACCGGAGAAAACCGTAATACCTGTTAGGGCTAGTCGTCATAATTATCATGGAGTTTCTTATTGATTTATAGCGAACAAATATGTGCTTTATTTCGGAACTCGAAACAATGCGAAATATACGTAATAATGCTCACTGCAGCGGTTTGTGATACTTTTAGGAGCTATCATTGATCCCGATACTTACAGGAGCAATTTTTAATATTTACTGAAACAATTTTATCAGCAATGGACCAGTAGGTACATGATATATCTCTGACCACTCCGTGATACCGAGTAATCGATTATATTCAATTTAATAGAGTTTTTATGACCTGTAGTCCAAAATGCGCTTCGCCCAGATACAACAGTTGGGCTCATCAGTTAGATGCTGTTGTTGATGAGCCCAACTGTTGTACCTGGGCGAAACGCTAATATATTATATATTTTGAAGTTATTCATATCGCAAGTTTTCATAAAAATCTATATCGAAGAAATCTGTGATACTGTGATACATGATACTTACTACATCGATGTGTGATATATATCTGAGAAAACCATGATATCTGCTATAGCTACTCAAATTATTGTCGGAGGAGTTTCTTATATACTGGACTAATACCTGCCTTTGAAGGGGTTCATCGCTCCATAAACGGAATAATTTCCGGAGAGTTCTGTGATACTTTAAAGAACTATCCGGAGAGTTCTGTGATACTTTTAAGAGTCATTAAGAGTCATTAAATAACTAGAACAATTCCTAAAAATTCTTCAACAAAAATAAATTTGTGATATTTACCGAAAATATCCATATAAAGTATTCTGAGTTGACTTTTACAATTAATGGAAAAAATTGCAATATGCACCCAACCAATTCGTGATTCATACCGAAGAATCAATGTCTCACACCAGAATAGTACGTTATATTTACTTTGTGTGTACAATAATCCCTCTGCTAATTAAAGAAAAAATCCGTGATACTTTTAATAACCCTTGATACCTGAACTCTTAATGATAAATCACTAGAACGATGCATGAAAAAGAACAAAGAGTGATGTGGGAGCGATGCGTAGTAGTGGAATAATCCTTGAGAGTGATCTGATCATCGGAAAAATATGTGATACTTTTTTTTGACGATCTGTGATACTTGGAAAATTCTCCATTATTTTAAATATCCGTACTCTCCAATCAAAATAAGTCAGTGTTAATAACTGACAAGAGTAATGTACAAAAGATACAAAAATATCCAAAACCATAGCTTTAGTAATTTTGTATAACTGTCGGAAAATTTTCTGATGATTAACGTACACATCGGTGATACCCGTACAGTCCATAATACTTACTTTTTCTTCAGGAAATCGTTGATAGGTAGATACTGAAGAAAACATGATTTTTCTAAGCAATAGCTGATACAGGGATAGCACGTAAATATACAAATAGACTTTGCTGGAGTACAATCCGTCATTTTTATTCCAGCAATCTGTGATACAAAGCAATCTTTTCTGTGATACAGTGATATATGATACTTACTAAAGTGATATGAGAAACTTACTGGAAAAAAACGGTGATTCCTGCTAGAGTTGGTCATAATAACTATCCGATATCGGATGCATAATAGAAGAGTAATCCGTTATCGGAAGATTTTGTGATACGTTTTGGAGCTACAATGATACTTTATACAACAATCTCCGATAATTACCAGAGAAATTCGTGATATCCCCGTAAAATTTTAAACTTACTGGAAATTTATGTGATACATACCAAAATAATCTGTAATACCAATAATAATCATTACAAAAATCAGTGAAATTTAATGAAAAAAAACCATGATACCTACTACATGTGGTGTTTACAAAATTTCCGGGTACCAAGATGAAGAAAGACTCTGTGATATTTATTTAAGTAAATCGTGATACCAAAATGGGTTACAAAATTATTGGAATTTTGTCAATAGTTTTATAAAATAAAATTTTAAGAAGATCATTTCAAACTTATCGGCAACCCTAATTTTTCCCAAACCAAGGTTCAACATAAACAAATAACTCTTTCATTTCATAAATACTGTTGTGACTGCTGCCACCGCTGCTGCCTGCTCGTTGCATTTGAAAATATATGTTGGAAGTTGTGTAAACAACAGTGACCAATGCACCGGAAGAAATTACGTCTTTGAATAAGCCACATCAGAGAAACGCTCGCATAAGTTACGTTAACACTTATAATTCAGCTAATCATTGACACTTGACGCATTGTTTTAACGGCAATTTTAAGAGTGTGCGGTGACGACACAGCAGTTATATCAAATACGAAAAAAAAAAATGCCTTTTTTTGTGTTACAACATTGCGCACAATATGTCGATGGGAAGGTCTTTCTTTCTTTTGGCGGTAATCAATCCCTGGGTCTCAGCACGCTTTTCCGCAAGAAGAAGATTGAATTCGTGATGGGAATTGAAAGAAATTTTGGTTCTACGCTCTGGCGTAATAATGTTTATGTTGTTTTGTGTTCTTTTGAAGGGAATTCCTTTCAAACCGATCGAATGGAAAATGCTGCGGTGTTGTATTGCTGTTGGCTTGAAGTTAGTGGTTAAGAAAGAGGAATTCCTGTTTGGATTTTCTTTTTGGGATGAGTTTTTTTTTTTTCTTTAGTTTTTCGAATTAGATTTATGCAATTTTGTGGCTTTGGGGGCAGTTTCTGCCTATTTTTCAAGGCACTTCTTGAGATTTGATTTTAATATATGCGTGTTGCATATTCCTCCCAATGACCTCATTAATTTAGCCACAGGTCTGAAGATGAACTCTTGGACACGAATAGCCCAACTTGCTATGAAGAATGTATGGCTGCTTATTCAAGAATGTTAGATGGTTTAAGTTGGTCTTCTTGTAATTTTTTGCGTAAAAGGTTTTTAGAAACAATGAACATTTTAAGCCTTAATTAGCTTTATAATAGAAGTAGACTCATAAACCTTTTTTAGAACAGAGATTATTTTGAATACTCAGCGATTTTTATTGCGGAAAACCCTTTTGCTCTAAAAAAGTCATAAAATTAAATTTAAAAAAAAAGTCAAACTAAAGAGGGTTTTTAAAGCCGCTTCTTCAATTTTTACCTCCTTTGGTCTTATTCAATCTATCTTCATAGATTTTATATAGATAATTTTATTACTTTTTCTGTTAGCTTCTTAAGCTTCTTTTGTTAAAAAGAATTATGTGTTATGTCGACTACCGTCACATCACATTAATAAATGTATTATTAATTAGTGTTATCTCACGTATTTGACTAAGCGATGATTTATGTGATTTTTATTTAAATCAGATTAAAGTAAGTTATCAGAAACTCCATGGTTTTAAAAATATTTTTACAGCCCATAAAAAGGGTATTATTGTGACTTCTCTCAATTTAATGGGAAAGCGAAAAGTTATGATTCGGTTGTTATGGTGGAAAACTTTGGAAATGAGCGCGTGTGTGAGAATTTATAGTGGAAGTTTGTCTTTTATTGGTTATAGTTTTTTTTTTTACACAAATTCTTTTCAGGAGGCTTTTAAAAGGGGTTTGGTAAGATTATTAAATTCAATTTTGCATTGACTTGTTTAACTTAAAAATGAAGTATTTGAATGAGAAGTTTATACAAAATAAAGATATTTAGATAAAAGATAAAAAGGTTTAGGTACATATCAAGCTTATTGTTTGAGTATAATTTATAATTTAAGAAGGTTTAGTGAAATTTTTATTTTTCTTACATAATCAATTCAGAAAAATTCAAAATTTGTAGCAATTTACATATAATGAGATTGGTTCAAGTAATTAAAACTATGAGGACTTAAAAATTTGGTGTCTTGTCTTTATTGTGATTCTGGAAGATTGTTGAATTTTGATTGAAATTTAAAAAAATATATATATAATATATATTATATATGTGCCCTTAATTATGAAAGTGGACTAAGTCACTCCTAAAAATGGCATCAAATCTAGCCTAAAAATAATTATTATTTAAAGGGTAAAGTTTATTTGAAAGCGAAATTGCAGTAAATAAACTTCTCTATGCTCCTCTAGTGATTTCATAAAAAAAATAAAATTAAATCGTTATAAGAAAATTATTATGTAAGTTTTTCTTTAAACAATGCAAAAAGTGACTTAGTCCACTTTCATAATCATAGGCACATATATTAGACTGATTCAAAAAATTTTTTTTTTTGTTTAAAGCAAGAAATGATGAAAAAAAAATACTGTAAAAGTTTCAGCCCTGAATATTAACATTAAGTACCGCCGCATCGCAAATTTCTATTTCCCATATGATTTACATGGAAAGATTGTGTTTTTGAGTTTGAAATCTTATAACTTTTTAATGGTTCATCAAAAAGGCTAGATTTAATCATTTTCTTGTATAAAATTGAACGCTCTACTTTTATTATTATTAATTTTTTTGATAAACTGCCCCGTTTCGAAGTTATTAAACTTTAAAATATAAAATGTAATTTTGTCTTCATTTTTGTTCATTTTTTTGACGAAACTATTAGATTTTTCCAAAAATTTGGAAGCCCCTAATACTATCATATTAGATTTCTTTAATAAATTCGAATTATTCATTTTTTCAACTAAAAATTATTTTAATTAATTTTTCGCGTCGGTTTTTTTTAAATTTTATAAATGCAATTTTGTAGAGCGTTTATACAAGAAAATGATTAAATCTAGCCTTTTTTTTCAAAAACACAATCTTTCCCATGTAAATCATATTTAAAATAGAAATTTGCGATGCGGCAGTACTTAATGTTAATATTAAGGGCTGAAACTTTTACAGTATTTTTTTTCGTCATTTCCAACAATATTTTCGGTAATGCTTTAAACAAAAAAAAATTTTTTTTTGAATCAGTCTAATATATACCTATATATTTTTTTAAATTTCAAAAGTATTTTTATTAAATAATATAATTACAACCTTGTTTAAAATACGGTTTGGCATACGTTGGGTGTAGGGTATTAGGTATAATACTACTACTATACTATAACCCGAAGCAAATCAGCGAAAGACAAAGAAAGCCTCTCTTTAAACACTAATGAGTCCCTAGTTGAAACTTCAGTGCAATTAACTACAAAGGTCTTGCAAGACAAACTTGATATGTGCTGTGCTTCAATGAATCAATCTTTTGTAAAAGAATTAAATATAATGCGCACTGAATTCTTAAAAAAAGTTGATGAACTTAATCAGAAGTGGTCACTCAAGTTTGACACATTAAACAGTGCGATATCAATCTTGAATGATCGTGTAAATGCAATTGAAACCGACACCGCTACCTCATCTCAAATACATAGTGCCGAGATTTCTGCTCTTAAAAATCAATTAAACTTCTTAGAAAGAAAAGAAGTTGCTTGTGATGCTGTTCTCTTCGGTGTACCCGAAATACCTAACGAAAACTTAAAACAATAATATTCCAATCTCTGTAAGACCATCGGATACCACCCGCCCCCCCTCTTAGTAAATGTTTTTCGTACTAAGAGAAGAAACAGTACAAATAATAAGTCATCAGACAAAAACCCACCATCCATTGTCTTTAAACTTAACACCTCACATGAACGAAATTCTTTACTTGTTGCCTCTGCAAATTACCGTAAGCAAAACAAATCAACCTTAAAACTAAATGATATTGGTTTGATCTCCGCTGAAAATAAAAATAAGAGCTGTTATTTAAATGAGAGCTTATCCAGACACTCCCGCTTCCTATTACAAAGTGCTCTTAGTCTAAAACGAAAAAAAATATTGTTCTCTGTTTATTCCAAGTCCGGGATCATATACGCTAAGAGAAACGATAAAGATAAGAGTTTCTGCATAGAAACTTCCGATAGTCTCCGATCTATTGCTGCTGCTGCTGGTGTGGGTGTAGATGTTGTTGCTGGTGCGGGTGTTGATTTTGCTGCTGCTGCTGACTGATATTGGATATTATAATTATTATTATCTTATTATATTTAATTTTTCTCTTAAATTTACTCTTTTATAAACTCTCTCTATTATTTTTATATTATTATATTTTATTTTTTTTTTTTTTTCTCTTTCTCTTAACTCTTAACTCTTTTATGAACTTTCTCTATTATTTTTTTTTTTTATATACATACATTTAATACATTCATATTATTGTTATTTCAATTACACTCACTGTCATTATCGTTTCTTTGATTTTTGTGCTCTTGAGTTATTTCTTTTTTATTTTTACTTTGAAATGAGTTTTTTTGGTTCTACCTACAGTGGGGTTCAACAATCTACGCACACTTTGTTAAATATACTTTCAAAGTGTCGTGATGGTTTTAAAATTTGCTGTCTAAATGCACGTAGCCTTAATGATGTTAAATTCGATTATCTTAAATATTTAATTAATAATTCTGGTGTTGATGTTATTTGTGTTTGTGAGACTTGGTTGAAGGACGGTATTCCCGATTCCTATTACAGCATGCCAAATTATAATATTTTTAGAAATGACAGAATAACAGATACATGTGGTGGTGGTATAGTTATCTATTGTAAGTCATCTCTTAAATGCAAAATTTTAGATATGTCAGTTGGACTCGAAACGGAATTTTTAATACTAGAAATTTCGGATGCTTGTATAAAAGCTCTCGTAGCTTGTGTCTACATTCCCAATAGAAGCTGCTCTCCATTTACATTTTTCTCAAAATTATCTGAGTTTAGTGCCCTTTATGAACATATTCTAGTGTGTGGAGACTTTAATGCGGACCTATTGAAAAATGACACTCGAGCTTCTCAAATGCAAGATTTTGTATCTTCCACAGGACTACAAATCGTAAACACTATTTACCCAACGCGATTTTCTAAAAATTTTACTCCTAGTCTCCTCGATCTGTTTATTGTGTCTGAATCCACCGCAGTCATTCTTTTCGATCAACTTTCATTCGAATTTTTCTCTGATCATGATCTTCTGTTCTGTACATACGACATTCATTTTAATCACACCGCCACTCCTCTTTCGTTCGAGTTTAAAGATTTTCGTTCAATAAATATTGAAGCTCTACATGCCGCTGCTTTTTCGGCACCATGGTCGAACTGTAGATTAATTTCAGATCCAGATGCTAAATTAGATTATTTTCAGGATTTAGTGACAGAGCTTTATAATGAATATGTTCCTACGAAAACTGTAAGGATCCGAAATAAAAGTTGCCCTTGGTTTACGACTGAAATAATTGAAAACATAAAAGCTCGAAACAAGCTTTATAGTAAATGGAAAAAAAAACCGTCAAATTCAAACTGGCTTCATTATAAAGCTATTCGAAACCGTGGAACAGTTTTGATACGAAACTCCAAAAGAAGCTATTATTCTTCAAAACTAAATACATCTCTGTCTTCTAAGAAACTTTGGAGTAATCTCAGGCAGATAGGGATTCAAGGTACTAAAAACTCTTCAAAATGTGAAATTAATCCTGAGCAGATGAACAGATTTTTTCTCGGTGAAGCTAATACCGTAACAAATTTCAATTTTAACGAAAACACAAATCGTTTTTCTCTATCAGATAGATGTTTTGAAGTAGTCTCAGTGAGTGAAAATGAAATTATAAACTGTATTAGACAGATTAAATCAAATTCAACTGGTGAAGATGGTATACCATTACGTTTCATTAAATTGATTTTGCCATTCATTCTCTCCGATCTTACGCATGTCTTAAACCACTGCATTACAACTTCAGTTTTTCCTAAGTCCTGGAAAATTGCGAGAGTAATACCTGTTGCTAAAAAAACTTCGCCTCAAACCGCTGCAGATTTCAGGCCAATAAGTATTCTTCCATGCTTGTCAAAGATTTTTGAGAAATTCATAGCTAAACAAATCGTCTTGTATCTGTCGTCAAATAGTTTACTGTATGAGAATCAATCAGGTTTCAGAGCTGATCATAGTTGTTCTACAGCTATGGTCAGTATATTTGAAAACTTAAGATTGACTTTTGATTCTTGCAAACTTAATTTGCTATGCCTTCTTGATTTTTCGAAAGCATTTGACAAGATAGACCATCAAATTCTCTGTTGGAAGTTAAAAAATAAATTTAATTTTGGAAAGAGTGCAGTACGGCTTTTGAAAAGTTTTTTATTTGATAGATATCAAAAAGTAGTTTCTTCTGAAGTCTCTTCAAATCTTTTATCTATAAAGCAAGGTGTACCGCAAGGCTCAATCCTTGGCCCAATCTTATTTTGTATGTTTGTAAATGACTTGCCATCAGTCTGTAAATACTCCACGGTTCATTTATATGCGGATGATGTGCAATTCTACTCGAATAAACCTAGTGGTGATGTAATACAGCTAATCAATAATTTAAATGAAGATCTTGCACGAATTCACACTTGGTCAGTGGAAAATGGACTACTTTTAAATCCAAGCAAGTCACAAGTCATTCCAATAGCTCATAAGCTGCCGCAAATTGATAGCCTACCCAGCATTAATCTGTCTGGTTGCTCTCTAAAAATTGTAAAATCAGCAACAAATCTTGGTTTTATAATCAATACTTCTTTATCTGATTCTGAACATACTAATTTTATAATCAGGCGTGTATATGGGTGTCTGCGCAAGCTATGAATTACTGCATCATTCACACCCACTGATACTAGGCTGAGATTAGTCAAAACACTTATTTTACCTCTTATAACATACGCTGAAAATGTTTACTGTGATAGTGACACTCTTTCCCAACGCAAGCTTCAAGTGGCTTTTAATGATGCAGTAAGATATATTTATGGTTTGCGTAGATACGAACATGTATCTTCTTATGTTTTTGCTGTTCTTGGTACCTCGTCTCTCAAGCGCTACATGGACGCTAGAAACTGTTTGTTTTTGCATAATATTTTGATCAAAAAGACTCCCGTGTATTTGTACAGCAAATTAACTTTCCCACAATCTCAAAGAACCTTTTGCCTTATACCATCTCGTTTTAGATATTTAAACTCATCAAGACTTTTCTTTATATACATAATAAAAATATGGAACTCTTTACCGATGAACATAAAAAGAATTTCAAATAGCGCAATTTTCAAAAAAGCCCTTTTTTTATATTTCTCTCTTCTTATTTAAATTCTATTTTTACATGTTATTTATCATTTTCTTAAATTTGTTTCTAATTTAATTTTAATTATTTTTGTTTTCTATTTTTGTTATTAATGTTATAAAATCAAATGTAAAGATATCTAAGTACTATAAAAGATATTTTATCTTAATGTACCAATTAATTTATAATAAATTGAATTGAATTGGATATAATATGTTTGTCCATACAGACAGACATCCCATTTTTAAAATAAAAGGTTTTTACACATTTAAGGAGACCACTCTGAATTCAAACAAAAAAACTATCTAATTTTAATTTTTAGGCACTTTCCTAAAATCCATAAATAAAACCCCGTTAGTTTATGCAGGAAAAATATTTTTCTGAATTACATAGTTTTTACTCAAATTTGCATATTAAAAAAAAAAAAACCTGAACTTTCAACATTAACTGCCAATTAAAAACTATTGGTGCAATTTATTAGAAATAAGGTGTACTATTTCGATAAAGCAATATCTAAAAAATATGTTATAAACTTCAAAGGAAGAAAATTATAGTTTTTACAACTTTTTTGGGATCTTTGTTGGTTTGTAACAGATATGTCACATGGGGCTACAAGGGGTTAATAAGTCCCTAGAGCAAATTTTGGAGCCAATGTCCCAGTGATTTACAACAACTGATTAACTACTAAGATCAGTAGAAAAACAGTTTGGATACATTTTTTTTAATAAAGAGAATAAATCAACTGATTTCTTTTAAAATCAAATACGGTTGTTTTTTAATACTAAGTAGCTACACGGTTAAAAATTCTGTAGTATTTTTAATACTTTTTGGGTTACATATAGGTCTACACCAGAAATGTATTAAAATTTAATACATGACAAATATTAAAATTTTTTTTAGTTAATACAAAATGCATTAAAATTTAATATAATTATAGTATTACAAAATAATAGAGTTTATATAAGAATTTAATACCAAATGTATTAGATTTCAAGTATTGCATATTTAAATTTAATCTTTTTATATTTATTTCAAATAAGAATTTTATTAAAAGATAATTCAAAAATATTTCAATTCAATACTAAATGTATTTAGAATTTTTTTTCCAAAATTCATTACTGAAAATAAATATTAATCATAAATAATATAATAATGGTGATTTTATAATTGTGTTTCACAAACTGTGACATGTAAAATCTTATTGCCGATCAAAATTGTATGCATTTTGCTTCTAAAAAAAACACAAAGCGCCTTCAAATTAGTATAAATTTAAAATTTTTTATTTAATTTTTTTTTTTAAGGTAGGTACCTAAAAAAATTGATTTTTTTTTTCTTTTTTAAAATTGCTGCTGCTGACGTTTGATTAAAATTTAATATTCTTGTATTACAATTTAATAATTTTTATATTAGTTTGCAATAAATTTTGTATTATATTTTAATACAATTAGGTATATTAAAATGTAATACAAAAATATTAAAATCTAATATAGCGGTATTAAAATTCAATACAAGATAAGAATTTAACCCACGGAGGTTATTTTCTAATAATTTTTGTATTACAAGTAGTAAACTAAATACTTAAATATTGAAATTAATACAAAAAAGATTGATAATAATTTTAATATTTTGTAAAATTTAATTTTTTTTGTATTGAAAATTGCTTTAATAAAAGAGCTGTATTAAAAAATACTATAGAATTTTTAACCGTGTAATTATTATTTTTATTTACTTATTTACAAAAACAAGATCTTTACCTCACAGATTTACATATATTAGCTAAGCTTATAAATTTATTGAAGCAAAATTAAAGTTGTTTAAAAAAATAAGAATGGACACTGTGGTGTATGCGTAATTTTTTTTTTTATAAAATACACTTACCAACAAAATTCAACTTTTTTTGTATAAAGAACCAAAATATCATTGTCTTGAGGTTTTAAGGGTGTTAACCTTGAATCTGAAGTCAGAAAAATTTTATTGGTTTCCGTTTTCGGTACCTAAGAACTTTTTACCGACTTCCAAAAAGGAGGAGATATTCAATTCAATTTCCAGAAATATAGGAATTTTTCTAAAAGTCTATCTTTGATAAAAAATTGTCATATCTGAGTGCTTGGAAAAGTAGTTTGAAGTTTAAAAAGTTTTAATAGATTCCTGTTTGCAAAAAATATTCTGAGAAAAACAATTTTTTTTATAAAAAAAAATGTATGATCTTTAAAAAACAAAAAAGTAAACCTTTAGTTTATTTTTTCTAAAATTTAATTGAAAAAAGCAAAACTCTGTTGGATTTTTGTTTTTATAAAAATATTGAATTATAAAAAAATTATTGGTTTAGTATTATATTTTTAATTTTTTATTAGCGTCTAAAAAATCCAATATTTTTCAGATTTTTTTTCTGCTTTGGGAAGAAGCGTTTTGGCGGCATCCGGGCGACATTTGGAACGAACAATATATCTGAGGGGACAGTATATTTTGTTTTCTATCTGTCAAGCAAATAATTGTCAAATTCCATCGGAGGATGGCTACGATCTCATCGGATTAAGAAACCTCTAAAAAAAAAACTGTTTTTTTCAAGGAAGCTCTGGTTTCAACTTTAGTTCAAATTTGAAACTCTTTTATTATATCAAAATTTGAATGTTGCTTGTTTCTATAAGGCATTAATGACATGTAATGAGTCTCTCCAATCAACTTCTTCTAAGGCCTATCAAGCTTCTCAGGTGGGCCAGATGGGCTTCTCTATGGTCGTATACAAGCAATATTTCTAAAATCCAAACAGCTTCGTTTAGACCCTTGTGGCTTTGGACCATGGAAAGTCAACAAAAAAAAACCCAAGAACATCAAGTCGATACACATCACCTATTCATCTAGAGGTATTTTTTTTACGTTTTAAATTTTCATATTGGGAAAAGTATTTAAAAACACTTAAAGCTTCATTATTTCTGTATTTTTAAGGACAAAATTTTTCTTTTGTTATAATAATTTTAAAAAATCAAAAATCTTTTGAAGTATTTTCACATTATTATTTTACAAATAGGTAATAATAAAAATTTACCGACACTTGGATCCGAATTTTAAACGTATTAAACAAAGCTTACTCGTAATGAGACCATTCTTAAAATGTTTCACTCGATGGGCTTGGACGTAATTTTTTAAAATGCAATTTTTGTTTGATAGTTTTTTTTTTTTTTCGAAAATGGTAACAACAATATTTATATTTTCAATTTTAAAATTTTATATTTAATTTACAAAAATTGATAGTTTTTTTTTTCAACTTTTCCAATTGCTTTATTTTATTTTATTATCTTACTACCCCTCAAACCTGTATTTATCGGGACAAAAAGTATTAATTAGCAGCTAGATCAAGAATATTTTGCTCTATTCAATTATTACAAAAATATACGAATTGGTTTATATAATCTCCTCATGAATTCCAATTTCATATCAGCGCCAGCCATCAAGCCCCCATGATGAGAGGATAAGATTGCAATCTTCTCTAATTGGCGGGTGGTGCTTTCACATTTTCCTCAACTTTGGGTTGCAGTCGAGACAGTAATCCTATATACACAATAATGCTCCCTGTTAACAACCTAGCAAAAGTAAGTAACTATATGAAAACCGTCATAGCTTGGGCAAAATATTTTGATGGTTGATGTCCATTCGGCGCTATCATTCGAACCAGATCAGTGATGAATGGATGCTGCGCGCAGCGGTAATAGGACACAGAAGCAGCGACTTCAACTCAAACAAAAAAAAAAAAAACAGAAACAGTTGCGTTTTTCACGTGAATTGCATTTCGCAGAGAGATATTACGCGAGTTTATTTTCGCTAGACGTCATCTTACTGGATGTTATGGATCTCAAGCTGGGAAGGAGGAAAAATATTGTGGAAATTACTTGCTTGGAGCCTCTGCGGCGCGGCGGCGAGCTATGGACTGGACCAAGCCTGGTTTCCTTTTTGGAATTTGTTTCGAGTTAATAGGTATCGGGGAACCTGTTCGAGTTTTTTTTTTCCAATTTATTTATATGCGCAGCTTATACATTTACTGCAACGCAATGACGACGTGCCTTCGCAATATGCTACTGGACTATAATACAGCCGCTATAGACTTAAACACGCATTAAGGCTCTATGGAATTTAAATGCTCAACCGTTTGAACGGTGTTCGGTGACTCCAAGCGACATGATGTTCATGTTATCTGACCAACCTCGGACTCTGTTGTTGTTGTTTGTGACGTGTTTTTGTGCATTTCTTTTGCGGTCTTGCAATGATGACGATGATGATAATGATGGTCTTGTCCTTAAGGACACAAATCGTGATCGATATACAAAAGTCGAGTATGTTTGGCTGAGAGAAAAGTCAGTTGATTAGAAGATGTCATTGGCTGTCAAGTGTTCTAGATAAGTTGGAAGAAAAAAACCTTCCTTGTTTTGTTTGGTTTTTTTTTTGTTCAAAGCTGACCTCTGAGGAATTGATGGAATCATTGGAAATAATACGTGATTCAAAATGTGTTGTAGTTTTTAATCAGAGATTTTGGATGGCAGTTGATAGATCACACTGGGAAATCAGGGATTGGCGCAGAAAAAGTTGGTACTTTATATGGGAAAAGGCTTAAGATTGATGTGGTTCAGTCTGCGGTAGGGCGCAGACTGAGTGACAGAAGATCACCTTTATGCCGCTATGCATTTCCTAGTTGGATATTGTTTATTTTTTTTTTTTTTTTACTTTCCCAACGGAATTTCATTTATCAGTCGATTGTTCAAGTTTTGTTGGCAAGTTTATTTTGTTCTTTATATAAGTGCAACTATAAGGAGTGGCAAACCTACATCATTGTTCATCACCTCCAAGTAAATCGTTTTGAAAGACTAAAGGTAAACACCAAATTTGGATTCAATCGATCTCTACGGTGTGCGACAACTGAGTTAACTTGTAGAGAACTATTGTATCAACTTAGTAAAGACAGTATAAAACAATATATCCAGCTGATAAACAGTTAAAAAATAGGGATGTGTCTCAAATTCATGATCAAATACAAAATTAAAAAAAAAAAAAAATATAAAAATGCATTTTGAAAAGTTTTCTCTAAACCCATCGAGAGAAACATCAAAATAAATGTCTCTTCAAGGTTTATTAATAGGTTAAATGAAAAAAAATGAAAAAAAATTTTTTTTTGAGTTTTTGAAAAAAAAAAACAAGGGGTACCTCTTGTGAAAAAAATATGCATTTTGAAAAATTTTCTCCAAATCCATGGAGTGAAACATCAAAATAAATTTCTCTTCAAGATTTATCAATGCGTAAAATAAAAAATATTTTTTTTGGGTTTTTGAAAAAAAAAAAAAAAACAACGGGAACACCTTGTAGAAAAAAAATAAATTTCAAAAAATTTCCTTCGAAACCATCGAGTGAAACATCAAAATAAAGGTCTCTTCAAGATTTATTACCTAATATGTATGTAGATAAGTAAAATAAAAAAAAATATTTTGTTTTGGGGTTATTGAAAAACAAAATACAAGGGGTACTTCTTGTCATAAAAATATGCATTTTCAAAAATTTCCTCCAAATCCAAAAGTTTCTTCAAGCTTTATTAATACATAAAATAAAAAAATTTTTTTTTTTTTGGTTTCTGAAAAAAAAATTTAAGGGGTACCTCTTGTCGAAAAAATATGGATTTTGAAAAATTTTCTCCAAATCCATTGAGTGAAACATCAAAATAATGATCTCTTAAATTTTTTTTTAATATGTAAGTACGTTTAATAAAAAAATTTTTTTTTGGTTTTTGAAAAAATATCCATCCAAATCCATCGAGTGAAACATCAACATAAATTTCTTTTCAAGATTTATCAATACGTAAAATAAAAAAAATTTTATTTGGGTTTTTGAAAAAAAAAAACAACGGGAAATCCTTGTAGAAAAAAAAAATAAATTTCAAAAAATTTCCTCCGAATCCATCGAATGAAACATCAAAATAAAGGTCTCTTCAAGATTTATTACCTAATATGCAGAGTAGATACCTAAGTAAAATAAAAAAAATATTTTGTTTTGGGGTTATTGAAAAACAAAATACAAGGGGTACTTCTTGTCAAATAAACAGCATTTTCAAAAATTTCCTCCAAATCCAAAAGTTTCAGCTTTATTATACGTAAAATAAAAAAAATTTTTTTCATGTTATCTGACCAACCTCGGACTCTGTTGTTGTTGTTTGTGACGTGTTTTTGTGCATTTCTTTTGCGGTCTTGCAATGATGACGATGATGATAATGATGGTCTTGTCCTTAAGGACACAAATCGTGATCGATATACAAAAGTCGAGTATGTTTGGCTGAGAGAAAAGTTAGTTGATTAGAAGATGTCATTGGCTGTCAAGTGTTCTAGATAAGTTGGAAGAAAAAAACCTTCCTTGTTTTGTTTGGTTTTTTTTTGTTGTTGAAAGCTGACCTCTGAGGAATTGATGGAATCATTGAAAATAATACGTGATTCAAAATGTGTTGTAGTTTTTAATCAGAGATTTTAGATGGCAGTTGATAGATCACACTGGGAAATCAGGGATTGGCGCAGAAAAAGTTAATACTTTATATGGGAAAAGGCTTAAGATTGATGTGGTTCAGTCTGCGGTAGGGCGCAGACTGAGTGACAGAAGATCACCTTCATGCCGCTATGCATTTCCTAGTTGGATATTGTTTATTTATTTTTTTTTTTTTTAATTTCCCAACGGAATTTCATTTATCAGTCGATTGTTCAAGTTTTGTTGGCAAGTTTATTTTGTTCTTTATATAAGTGCAACTATAAGGAGTGGCAAACCTACATCATTGTTCATCACCTCCAAGTAAATCGTTTTGAAAGACTAAAGGTAAACACCAAATTTGGATTCAATCGATCTCTACGGTGTGCGACAACTGAGTTAACTTGTAGAGAACTATTGTATCAACTTAGTATAGACAGTATAAAACAATATATCTCGCTGAGAAACAGTTAAAAAAGAGGTATGTGTCTCAAATTCATGATCAAATACAAAATTTTCAAAAAAAAAACAAAAATATAAAAATGCATTTTGAAAAGATTTCTCTAAACCCATCGAGAGAAACATCAAAATAAAGGTCTCTTCAAGATTTATTAATACGTAAAATAAAAAAATTTTTTTTTGAGTTTTTGAAAAAAAAACAAGGGGTACCTCTTGTGAAAAAAATTTGCATTTTGAAAAATTTTCTCCAAATCCATGGAGTGAAACATCAAAATAAATTTCTCTTCAAGATTTATCAATACGTAAAATAAAAAATATTTTTTTTGGGTTTTTGAAAAAAAAAAAAACAACGGGAACCCCTTGTAGGAAAAAAAAATAAATTTCAAAAAATTTCCTCCGAATCCATCGAGTGAAACATCAAAATAAAGGTCTCTTCAAGATTTTTTACCTAATATGTAGGAAAGTAAAATAAAAAAAAATATTTTGTTTTGGGGTTATTGAAAAACAAAATACAAGGGGTACTTCTCGTCATATAAATATGCATTTTCAAAAATTTCCTCCAAATCCAAAAGTTTCAAGCTTTATTAATACGTAAAATAAATAAAATTTTTTTTTTTTTTTGGTTTCTGAAAAAAAATTTAAGGGGTACCTCTTTTGAAAAAATATGCATTTTGAAAAATTTTCTCCAAATCCATTGAGTGAAATATCAAAATAATGATCTCTTAAATATTTTTTAAATATGTAAGTACGTTTAATAAAATTTTTTTTTTTTTTTGTTTTTGAAAAAATACAAAGGGTACCTATCATTTGTAGAAAAAATATGGTATTGTCGAAAAAAAAATATTTAAAAAAATTTTCCCCCAAATGCATCGAGTGACACATAAAAAGAAGGAAAAAAATAGAAATTGCATTCATTTTAAATTTTACTTGCAATTTGGCTTCTTTAAAACCTTAAAGAATCAACTTTTGCTTCTGTAAAGCTTTAAGGAAACAGAACTTTTAATTGAGTTGTATTCTACTTATACAAAAATATCGTCAATAACAACTATGCAAATTCTAATGTCACCAGCAACTATCAAGTTACATTCTAAAATCCTTATTCACACCTTTGGTCTATATTCCAAAGTCTCTAATAAGCCTTCAACCAATTTGTTCAATCAACATAAAAAGTCGATTTTAATAATCTTCTTGATAAGCTGGATGTTATAATAACATCTTCTCCGACATATCTGCAAAGCACTTTTACCAATGTCATCTTGTTTACCTAGTTTTTCTACCTTACCTAGCTGGAATCTCTTAAAGTGGGCATAAAAACACCCTCATTTCAAACTCCTCCACTAATACTCAACTCACTGCTCTAAACAATAATAATTCGAATAAATCAACAATTTAACGATTTTCAAGACCGCAAAAAAGATTTTTGTATGAAAAAAAAAAAAAAAAACTAATCCATGTTTGACACGGTATCTAGTCTTGGAAACGGGATAAAAAAAAATCCTGCACCATGGTGGTATGTTGTGCTTCAAGCAACCAGTCCTGCGATGATGCAGAACAGCACCACGAGAAGAAGAAGTGCACTGCACTTTCAGATATTTCCATTAGCAGGCAGTGGCGGCAGCAAAAAAAAACAACTAAAAATGTCCATCTATTTGCAACACAGATGAAAAACAACGCAATCTTGTTCCTATAAGCTGAAGCTGGAGTCGTATAGGAGCTAAAACTGATTCTTCTTCTTCCTGTGCTTGATCAGCAGGTTTTCCTGGTATTTGTTTATATACATTTTTTTTTTTGTTGCAATTCATTTATATCTTTCGGTTATAAAGCAAACCCCGTTGTTAGCTGTTTTTTGTATGTCTCAAGTCTCAAGACCTGATTCCGATTTCGTACCCCGATAGATTGACTTTACCGGAGATGGACATGACAGAGAGAGAGAGAGAGAATCTTTTTGTCTTAATTAAATGGTTTTTGGGTCAATTGCACCTTGTTTTGTGTTCGTGTTGCGAAACAATACAAGTTGCTTTTGTTGTTGCTGCGGTGATGAAATTGGTGCAATATGTCAAGAGCTTGTCCATCACAGGGAGAGAGTGTCACAGAGAAAAGATTGTAGGTAATATCTTTGTCAATCTCTAGAGTCAGCATTGTGTCTGAATAAATAATGAGTGAGGATTGATTGCGGAGGTCTTAAGATGTTGACAATTGAGAGATTTGTCTCACTTTTCTGAGACATCATCAAGACGGAACTTTTATGCTGACGGATGAAATTTCTTGCTCAATCAATCTATTAGCCGGAAGTTTGGCTAAAATTTATTACACCCAGTGTCTACTCATGTGCTTCCGATGGGCGCTAAAAAAAAAGTTCAACACATCTTGCCTCTCACTTTATAAGCTGAGGGCTTGAAAGGGAATTCTAGTTATTGCTGCTGAGGTGCACCTGGAGATGATAACTTGGAATAAATTAGCGAGAAGACCGACAACGGACGACGCGACGCGACGCAATGCCTATGGCTGGCTTGACGATATGTTATGCCATAGCTAGTGGATAATCATGATTAATTGTGGGCCTATTCTTAGATAAGTATCTTACAATTCAACTGGATTCTAGTAATTTTGTATGGGAAATAAATCATAAAGCTGATATGCGTGCATTATTATGAAAGAAATATTCACTGAAACGAGTTTTTAATTTAAATTGTAGTAAGGCCATATGAACAGGAATATATTGGAATCTGCTGCATAGTTAGGGTGATGATTTTATATCAGAATTTATTTCATGCAAGCATTTTGAATTTTTGTCCCGAATGAGTAACGAATGTGTTCCAAATGTGTCCCAAACGTGTCCCAAATGTGTCCCGAATGTGTCCCAAATGTGTCCTGAATGTGTCCTGAATGTGTCCCGAACGAGTCCCAAAAGTGTCCCAAATGTGTCCCAAACGTGTCCCAAATGTGTCCCAAACGTGTCCCGAATGTGTCCCGAATGTGTCCCGAACGTGTCCCGAGCGAGTCCCAAATGTGTCCCAAATGTGTCCCAAATTTGTCCCAAACGTGTCCCGAACGTGTCCCGAACGTGTTCCGAACGAGTTCCGAATGAGTCCCAAATGTGTCCCAAACGTGTCCCGAATTTATCCCGAACGAGTCCCGAACGAGTCCTAAATGTGTCCCAAACGTGTCCCGAACGTTTCCCGAACGTGTCCCAAATGTGTCCCCTGTCACATTTGGGACACATTCGGGACAGATAGTACATAAGATGATGTAATGATGATATAACGAATATACATACATTTCTTTTCTTACAATGATTTAAATATTTTTCTTATTGCTATTTGCATACTTTCGTTATTTCGTTAATAACACCGGCACACAAAATAAAAAAAGTGTCATGTACCAGAAACCGGACCTATGTTTCTATATGTTTTTGGGCACGCTGAATCCAAATTTCAAGTCCGTTTGGCCCTGTCACCCTCTAGTTTTGAGTAAAATGCAAAAAACTAAAAAAAAGAAAGTTTTTTGCCTTTTTTGGGGTATTTTTTAGATTTTTCTCAAAACTGGAGGGTGACCGGGCAAAACGGACTTGAAATTCGGATTCAGCGGGTCCAAAAACATATAGAAAGATAGGTCTGATTCCTGGTACATACAAATTTTTTTTTGGTGTGCTGGCACTTTCGCGACATGTCGCTTTCATCCCCGGCACACAAAAAAAAAAAGTTTCATGTACCAGGAACCAGACCTATCTTTCTATATATTTTTGGACTCGCTGAATTCGAATTTCAAGTCCTTTTATCCCGAACACCCTTCAGTTTTGAGAAAAATGCAAAAAACTCCATAAAAGTCATACAAATTCAAACGAAATGCAGTCACAGCTCAAAACTGGAGGGTGACAGGGCCAAACGCACTTCAAATTCGGATTCAGCGTGCCCAACAACATATAGAAAGATAGGTCTGGTTCCTGGTACATGACACTTTTTTTTTTTGTGTGCCGGTGTAATTAAAATTCATCAAATGGAGGTTTTTAATTAAATCTTATAAGATGTTATCAAGTCTATTTTGTGCTCAAGATAATTATGTATTTTTTTAAATCTGAATATTTAACCCTAAGAGCATACTTACCAATGAACTGCGAATTATATGATATCAATATGATCTTTTCTTACTTCATGGTATATTCTACAAACAACAGCGTGGCGTCTGCAAAAATTTTGCACAAAAAAACTATAAATTTGCTCCGCTTATTTGCATACAATGGCAAAAATTTGGATCAACTTTATGAATCTTTGGAGATATCTGGATGTATTTAGGTGCGATTAATAAAAATTTGACTTAGTATAAAGTGAAAGGTAACTTGACAGGTTTTGTAGATACTTTTAAAAAAGTCTTTTCGGCACTTCTTGTGACAATTTATTGCCAAAACAATCATAAACAAAAGATTAGTATTTAAATTAGAGTATTTTTTTCTACTGAAAATTGTGTCACATTTAACTTTTTTTGGAAATTATTTTGTTCCTCTTTTTTTTTCATATCAGATAAGTGGTTTAAGTCAATGACCTCAAACTACTACTATTTTTGTACCTATTACTACTTTCTTATAGCAACAAACTGATATTTATAAATTGAAATATTATGGAGTTACATCATATTCGCATTTGAGAGGAGTTCCTACAAAAATGATACTTGAAGTGAATTAACAGATGGAAGTGCCATTTAAATTTGAAATGCAAGTTAACACCGAATTTACCTCACAAACATGCTTCCCTACTAAACAATTTTGCTGCTATAATGCTTTACAGAAGCAATAATTGCATCTGTAAAGCTTAATAGAACCAAAATTGATTGTCGGGTTGTTGGTTAACTCTGAGCTCAATGTTAACTCAGAATTAACTCATATGTGAACATACGGACATACGGAAAATCGGGTTTTCTGTCTCAGTTGGCTGAGGAAAATAATTTCATACTTGATAATCAATTCGGGTTTAAGGCGGAGCATGATTATATTCATGCACCATTTACACCAGCTATCAGATACTTAGTCTAACTCACGCTTACAGAACAGTTCCAAAGTTCGAGGATATTAAAATTCTTTTGCAGCGTAACTTTGATAAGATTCAGCGATATTGTGAAGACTAAAAGTTGAAAATCAACTTTCGGAAACCATTATTTTTAGGACTTTCTTAGCTAGAGCCTCGAGTACAGAAACAAAAATCCTTTCTTGGCCACCGCCACCGCATCAATGCCGCAACCTTGCCGATTGGCGGAAAATTTCGCCGGACCAAAGCCGCCGCACTGCCGCAATCTTTCAATTTGTATGGAAAATTCCGCCGCAATTTTAGATTGAATAATAAAAAAAAAAAACATTATCCTTCGAGGATAAGAATCAAGTCATGTTTGTTCGGACTAGCCGTTGTTAATGTAAAAATAACTTCGAAGACGATTAAAACAATTGTATAAGTACGAGAATCTAGTCAAGGCTACCGTGCGGCTGTGCTTCTTTTGGCGGTGATGCAGCGGGACAGAAATTTTTGATCATTGTGCTGTTGTGGTTCGGTGGTGGTGCGGCAGAATACAAAATTTTTGATTATGATGCGGCTGTTGTGCGGCGGCGGTGGTACAATGGATTAATAATTTTTTTATGTGGTGCGGCTGTGGTGCGGCTGCGCACAATGGTGCCTTTTGTCATGAAATTTTGTACACTAAAGGATATTAGCATTGAATAATTACAAATAGAAGTAAAACTGCAGATTACTCATGCACCAACGGAAATGAAAGAAAAATTAACTACATTATAGAGTTGCCATTCCAAATATTTATTCACTTTTTAAAACTTTATTAAAAATCTCTTTTTTTAATCTAGATATAATATACATTTTTAATAGATTTTTATATTCTTAATTCAAATCAAAAGTTGACAAAATTTATGATATTACGTTTCGAAGATAAAAATTCATCTTGAACATCTTATATCTCAAAAACGTGACGTCATAGATTTTTTTCGACTTCTAATTTGTATTAAAAATATAAAAATTTATTAGAAAAGTATAATTTTAGTTCATCAGCTTCTTATATTTTGCTCAAAAACATAATTTGCATTTAACCCTCTGTCGGCACACGGGTGCGAATTTGGCAGGACAAAAATAAAAGGTGTTCACAAAAAAGTGTCTTTATAAGGGTGAAAATATCTTTTTTTGAAATTGTGAATACAATATTCGAATTCCTCGGAAAATTCTACATCAATTTCATATATGATTCGTTATAAAATAGTGAGACAGAAAAAAGTTCTAGCGACATAAAAAAGTATACACCAAATTCGCAAAAAAGAGGTATGCCTACAGAGGGTTAATAATGATCTCAGTGCAAACTTGTTCTTCCAATGTAAAAATTCTGCTTCCCAAACTATACGTTTTTATAAACACCATTAATTTATTGTTTAATGTGATCTCATTTTTATTGATGTCAGCTTTTTTTTGCCAAAGATCAATGACCCCTTCGATATTGTTTTGATTATGTCAATTCCATGTAGTCGCTTTGTTCGCACCTCTTCTCAAATATTAATTACACACACTAAGCATAGTAATTATTTGGCAACCGACCGACCCTCCTCCTCTTCAGATTTAAATACAGTGATTGCCAAAAAAATCTACACGCTTCACGGTTATTGGCATCACGGTGTCATACCTGCCTATACCCTATACACACATAAAAATAGACTAGAATAGTCATTGAGTTGAAAAAATAGCATGTTTTGCAAATTTTTGTTCATTTATTAACTTCGAACTTGTTCCCTCTCCAAATGAATGAAATGATGACCAACGTTATTTTTGCACTGAATTATTTATGATCATTGACCTTTTGAAACTTAGTGGTCCGTGGTATGGTATCACTTAACACAAAAATGTTTAAGAGTATTTTAAAGGGGAAATGCAATTTAATTTTACAAAGCGGACATGATACTCTGCTGATGGTATTCCGGAACCAATGCCAAACGCCAACGGACATGTCACCACCACAACAAACAACATGCACGTGTGCCTGGGCCGAAGAATTGCTATTAAAATGTAATCAACACCATAACGGATCATGTGTGGTGTGGTGTGGTACTTTGAAATTAAACATAGGTTTGTTAAAGGAATGTACTGATGATCCAACACGTTATGTGTTCCATGGTCCCTGGGTTAGGTAGTTATATGTTATAACAATGCGCTTGATAGACCGGACCCCTGATGTCTGGACATACAAAAGAGATAAACGATTTTAGGCCTTTGGGGGGATTTAAACAAGAGAAATGCAATTGCATTTTGTTTGCCTTCGATTAAGTTAGGAAAGTTCCTAAAAAGGAAGTAAGTAGATGAGATGATTGTGGTCTTACATGTTATTTCCTTGGTTGTTTGAGGGAAGACTTTGATCGCTTAAATGCTTTCTTAGCCCGGTGAAACAGCAGTTGTCTAAAGTTATGTTCATTTTTTTGGTTCGATATTATTGTTGCATCCGATGCTGACTTTTATAAAAAGGGTGTAAAAGCTTTTATGCCTTACTTTTTATCTTGGTCCTAAACATCCATGTGAAATCCATGGGGCATCCATGGGACATCCAAAGGACATCCATGGGATATCCATTTGACATCTATGGGACATCCATGGGACACCCAAAAGACATCCATGGACATCAATGGGACATCCATGGGACATCCATGGGACATACATAGGACATCCATGGGACATCCATGGGAAATCCATGGGACATCCATTATGACATCCATGGGACATCGAAGGGACATCCATAGGACATCCATGGGACATCCATGGGATATCCATTTGACATCTATAGGACATCCATGGGATATCCATGGGACACCCAAAAGACATCTATGGGACATCCATGGGACACCCAAAAGACATCCATGGGACATCCATGGAACATCCATGGGACATTCATGGGACATTAAGGGGACATCCATGGGACATCCATGTTACAATCATGGGACATCCTTGGGACATCTATGGGACATCCATGGGACATCCATGGGGCATTTATGGGACATCCAAAGGAAATCAATGGGTCATCCATAGATCCATGGGACATCCAAAGGACATCCATTGACATCCATAGGACATCCATGGGACATCCATGGGACATCCTTGTGACATCATTGTGACATCCATGGGACATCCATAGGACATCCATTTGACATTCATAGGACATCCATGGGACATCCATAGGACATCCATTTGACATTCATGGGACATCCATGGGACATCCATAGGACATCCATACGACAACTATGGGACATCTTAACAAGATTATTGCAACATCCATGTGACAACAAGTGGCATCCATGCGACATCCATTTAGAGAGCTCCAGAAAGTTGACACACAGTTTTGGGTTTTGACATTTACGTTCCGTTGACAGAGTGAAGATAATAATTTTTGAAACGTCAGAGACTCAACATATTGGCCGTCTAATTAAAGCTTTACCATGTTAATCCGTCATATTTCCTGGAGCAATCCCCGATAGATACTTACCGGAACACTGGTTGCCACTTGAGCTTATTGGCCCAACTCCATTGTTCCAACTCACATTAATCACTTCTCCTTGCAATCGCACATAAATTTGCCGTTTGACATAAAAACGAATGACCGATTCAAACAAATTGCTTTACACGCAAGCCTCATGGCTGCTTGTTTCATACATCCCTTTTTGCCATATAATAACGATGAAGAAGATTCCTGCAGCTAACAACAAACCAAACTACTTCCTCAATTAAAACCCACCTGTCTGACTGTCTTTCCAACTTGCAACAATATTAATTGAGTGTGAACACCATCAATGCAAATTAAGAGCTCACATTGCATTGAAAGAATTTTTTTTCCATCAGCAGCTCCACCCGAACGATTGGTGCCGGCCGGTGCAACCCAAAACTGCATACTTTTCAATGTTGGCCAAAAGAATAGAAGCAACAAAAAAAAAATTGATTGTTAACCATCGCGTCTTGGCCCAAAGTGGTGTTAGAAAACAGAGAGAGATAGAACCTCCAATAAAACTCCAATCAGCAGCCTTCGCAGATTATAGCCATTTTTCATACTCAAAACCAAGATTTTGCCATGCTGCACCACACGCTGCTGACTGTCTCTGACTGGCTGTGGCTTCTTAGGCTTGGGATCTTGTTGGTCTTGGTCATGACTTTGGCACCACGATTTCCTATACATATATGTTATGTGTAAGCATGCAGCAAAAGGGAGACAATGTCTTTAGGAAAAAATGGAGGGGTAAGAAGTAAAATCGTGATCGTGACTTTGAGATTCTAATATCTCTATAGAGCTTTACTAACCGCCGAAGACGTTGCCGTCGGTCGTCATAGCTATTTCTATGCCGCCGCCAGCCGCCAAGTTGAATTAAGCGATTTTATTTGTAGGTGGACTACCAAAGATAGCCCTTACACCTGCACTAATGGAATGCAAGTGTAAACAATGCTTTAATCTTCACCTCCACTGTTAAGTCGATACTAAATCTATGTTCGACCAGAAGATACCACAACGAACTTGATCTTATCGTGAACAATCAGAAATGGCCATATCCGATGATTAGTCTTGATGATACGTGTCGGATGCGTTCATTTGTCCAAATGTCAAAATGTCGATTTCAATGTTGTGTGTTTGATGCAAGGTGTTTTTTAAAATTAATGTTAACTGTCACTTTGTAGGCGGATAATATATAAGTTTAGATGGTATCGCCATGAAATAGATGGTCCATTTACATAGATTTATTCAAATTATGTATCTTGTGATGACAGGTGTCATCGTTCACAATATCACGCACAAGTCGTTAACACTCAATTCGATTAGATCGAAGAAAAAATGAAGTAGCAACAACTGCTGTCAAACTACAACTGTCAATGGGGGCTTTCACTTGGCTAAAATTAATGTATTGTGTGTGAGAGATATCCTCTGATCGGGTTTTGAAAATGAGGATATTTACAGAAATAATAAATAGCATGTAATATAAACTATTGACAGTAGTTGAAGTTAATGAAAGCAATATTGTGTTCACTTTTTCAGTAAAACGAACGGTTTCACTCCTTTATCAAGAATTTTACTTGTATATAAACAGTGAGATTTGGTGCTTAAAATTTAATGACGCTAAATTTGTCAACATTAATTTTAACCACAGGTGTAAGATATCACTTTTGCATACACTTTCTCGGTAGTGGATGTTCGAAAGGGGGAAACAGCAGCTGTTTGTGATGAGTTCATTAGTCGCATGGTGAAATAAGTTTTACAAATGGAAATGGGTAAACTTGCATTTGATTGAATTCTGATAATGGCTAAGGACTTAAATTATTTTTTACTGTCTGTCAGATTGAGTGTAAATTAAAATTATGAATTTAAAAAGGTTTCAATTAAAATGTTTCAGCTAGGGGAATTATATACAGAATTTTCGAATCCATGCGGCATTCTTGGGACAACCATGGGCCCTTCCTAGAACAACCATGGGAAATCCATGGGACATCCATGAGACATCCATGGGACATCCATGAGACATCCATGGGACATCCATGGGACATACATAGGACATCCATGGGACATCCATGGGACATCCATGGGACATCGAAAGGACATCCATGGGACATCCAAGGGACATACATGGGACATCCATGGGACATCCATTCAACATCTATGAGACATCCATGGGACATTTATTTGACATCCATGGGACATCCATTAGACATCCATGGGACATCCATGGGACATTCATGATACATCCATGGGACATCCATGAGACATCCATGGAACATCCATGAGACATCCATGGGACATCCATGGGACATCGAAAGGACATCCATGGGACATCCAAGGGACATACATGGGACATCCATGGGACATCCATTCAACATCTATGAGACATCCATGGGACATCCATGAGACATCCATGGGACATCCATTAGACATCCATGGGACATTCATGGGACAGCCATGGGACATCCATGGGACAACCATGGAACATCCATGGAACATCCATGGGACATCCTTGGGACCTCCATTGGACATCCATGAGACATCAATGGGACATCCTTGGGATATGCAATAAATAATTATAAAAAAAACACAATTACAACTTTTAATACCAAATCCAAAAGCTTAAGACTTTCGCTTAAAATGTAATCCTTCAAAAACATACCCACACATGTTGAAATGACCAATTGTAACCTTTTTACTTTCGTTTTATAAGCTTGTTGCTGGTTTTTGCCTTTATCTTTATGATTGTCCTCAAGTTACGTCTGCAGATAAAAATATGATAAACTTCTTCAATGTCAAAGGAAAGTAAAATCAAAGAAGAGAAAAAAAAAAAAAAACACCGTCAACGTAGTTGGTGTCACAGCAAATACTCATATGAGATGAGATTTATAACTGCTACTGACTGACCTGTGCCACCTGAAACATTAGATACCAGCAAACAGGTGGCTCCAAGATGAAAAATATAAGATGTCACGCTGAATGTTGTCATTATTCGCTATTAAACTAATTTTACATTCATTTGTTATTAATGGTTTGTTTGATTAAGATATCAAAAAGAGGTTTTTGAGTGTGCAAATTTATTATTCACAATTAATATTATTCTTTTTGTCAGCCAATACAGCCATAGAAAGCTTAATATTCCTCAAGTTCATTAGTTTAAAGCGAATTTGACAATTATAAAGATCCCATCTTTATTTGTTTTAAAACTAACGTCACGTAACGTTATGACATAAATTGTAGAATTAAGTTTTTGTTGTACTCTTTGCGGATGTAGATCATAAAAATCTAAATTTTTAATACTGCATACCAACTACCTACATATTTTGCGTGTAAATGCACCTACAGGTTTTATCAATCCCCACACAGCCTTGTTTTCCTGTTTTTCAATCTTTTTCACATTTAAAAATAACAACTACTGTCATCGACTTGAATTAGTGTCAGATATGATAAGCTTACTCCACCACTGGCACGCGACATTGCCTGACAGCCATCGATCGATTCAATTTAAAGTACATAACAACCAAAACCCAACCATCGCCGGAGTTTAACCTGATCCAAAGAATTGCAGTTGTGTGTCGTTCTCGCCATGCGCTGCCATCGTCGTCATCGACTACAGTAGCTCTGCAAGTGGGAAATTATTGTGACTTCATTATAATGGGATGATTTATTGCTCGGGTTTTGAACTGACAGGTTAGGTCCAGAAACAAGTGTTAAGAGGCAGATATATGTGGATTTCGATGGTGAAACTTTGTATACATAAATTCATAAACCTGTCATCGTTGAAAGCCGTTGTTGTGGTTGGTTTGTTTGATTGATTCATCGTTTGGGAGAGGAAATACACGTAAGTTTATGTCTGACTTAAGTATTTTAGTGATAAGTTATGGAATAAGGACTTGAAACGAAGTCCTAAATCCATGACATACATAAGTCAGTCCTGAAATCATTTTGAAGTTTTCTTACTTTGACAGCTTTAATGTCACTGTCACTGACAGTTGATTACGTTAATGCATGTATTTCAATTTATAAAATGACAGTTGACAGAAGATGTCACTTTTGACTTTTGTATGAATGAATGAAGTTGTCTGAGCCTAGTTACCCATTTAATAGAAGGACCGTTATAATTATTAATGTCTACTTTTAAATTAAAGCTTATAAGAATTAATTTAAATACAAATACATATAATTCTCATTCCCTCAATAGATAACGTAATGTTTGTCATTAAATGAAACAGGTAAATGCTACGTAGTGGCCGTATGTCAGTGTCGGTGGCTATCGAGCAGACATCTTGTTTTGCAATTTGTATAAGACTTCTGCTTTGGCAAAAAAAACACCTGCTACTTTGAAGCTTATCAGAGAATATAAATTAAAATATTATCAAATAAAATAGATATTACTCGTTGAATTAATGTAAGATCATTTCAAATGATATCAAAGTTGTGTTCAGCGTACGACTTTGAATTCAAAATGACAAGCTCTTCTTAAGCGAGGTATAAATGAAAGTCTGATGAAGATATAAGTGACTTCGGATATGAAGATTCATTTTGCAATGAGGAAGACTTCAGGATAGGCATAATTGATAATAAAAAACACTTCTTATATACACATAATGCAGAAACATTTTCATTTAAACAGAGCGACCGACGACGACGCGAATTATGTTCGGCGCGTGTCTTTTAAAAAAGGTGTGGCAAGCACACTTTGCAGAACGTGAATGAGTAGATTTATTGTAATGTCCTAGTTTTTCGTCGATTTTCATTGGATAAGATATTTTTGAGACCTTAAAAAGTGGTAAGAAACTTCAGGAAAAATAAAAGTTAATCAGGTACCCAACTAAAAATTTTGATTTTATAAAGGATAACAAAAGCTAAAGAAGCACCTGTAAAGCTTTACAGAAGCCAATTTTTTTTCGTACCAAAGTCTCGAAACAAGTTCTGAATTACAGATATGAATTCATAGTAATCAGACCTAAACATTTAGGCACAAAAATAGCAAATCCTTTTTTTTTGATTTTCGAAAAAATCCAAGGTTAACCCATTGCCCGAAAAAAATGCATTTTTAAAAATTTCCTATAAATCCATCGAGTGAGACGTCAAAAGAAAGGTCTCTTGAAGCTGTATTCATGAATAAAATAAAAATTCAATTTTTTTCGGAATTTCGAAAAAAAAATCCTAGGTTAAACCCTTGCCGAAAAAAATGCATTTTCAAAAATTTCCTCCAAATTCGTCGAGTGTGATATCAAAAGAAAGGCCTTTTTAAGATGTATTCATGAATAAAATCAAAATTACTTTTTTTGGAACTTCGAAAAAAATCCTAGGTTAAACCCTTGCCGAAAAAAAATGCATTTTCAAAAATTTCTTCCAAATTCGTCGAGTGTGATATCAAAAGAAAGGCCTTTTTAAGATTTATTCATAAATAAAATCGAAATTAATTTTTTTCGGAATTTCGAAAAAAATCCAAGGTTAACCCCTTGCCGAAAAAAATGAATTTTAAAAAATTTTCTCCAAATATGTCGAGTGAGACATCAAAAGAAAGGTCTCTTGAAGCTCTATTCATGAATAAAATCAAAATTCAATTTTTTTTGGAATTTCGAAAAAAAAATCCTAGGTTAAACCCTTGCCGAAAAAAATGCATTTTCAAAAATTTCCTCCAAATTCGTCGAGTGTGATATTAAAAGAAAGGCCTTTTTAAGATGTATTCATGAATAAAATCAAAATTACTTTTTTTGGAACTTCGAAAAAAATCCTAGGTCAAACCCTTGCCGAAAAAAATGCATTTTCAAAAATTTTCTCCAAATCCATCGAGGAGACATCAAAAGAAAGGTCTCTTAAAGCTCTATTCATGAATAAAATTAAAATTCAATTTTTTTTTTTTTGGAATTTCGAAAAAATTTAAGGTTAACCCCTTGCCCGAAAAAAAATGCATTTTCAAAAATTGCCTCCAAATTCATCGAGTGTGATATCAAAAGAAAATTCTTTTTAAGATGTATTCATAAATAAAATCGAAATTATTTTTTTTCGGAATTTCGAAAAAAATCCAAGGTTAACCCCTTGCCGAAAAAAATGCATTTTCAAAAATTTCTTCCAAATTAATAGAGTATGATATCAAAAGGAAGGCCTCTTTAAGATGTATTCATAAATAAAATCAAAATTCAATTTTTTTCGGAATTTGGAAAAAAAATCCCTTGCCGAAAAAATGTATTTTAAAAAATTTCTCCAAATCCGCCGATTGAGACATCAAAAGAAAGATCTCTTGAAGCTCTATTCATGAATAAAATCAAAATTCCATTTTTTTTTTTGAATTTCAAAAAATTCAAGGTTAACCCCTTGCCAGAAAAAAAATGCATTTTCAAAAATTTCCTCCAAATTCATCGAGTGTGATATCAAAAGAAAGGCCTCTTTAAGATGTATTCATAAATAAAATCAAAATTTAATTTTTTTCGGAATTTCGAAAAAAAATCCTAGGTTAATCCCTTGCCGAAAAAAATACATTTTTAAAAATTTTCTCCAAAACCGCCGATTGAGACATCAAAAGAAAGATCTCTTGTAGCTCTATTCATGAATAAAATCAAAATTCAATTTTTTTTTTGAATTTCGAAAAAAATCCAAGGTTAACCCCTTGCCCGAAAAAAATGTATTTTCAAAACTTTCCTCCAAATCCATTGAGTGAGACATCAAAAGAAAGCTCTATTAAAAAATAAAACCAAAAGTTCCTTCAAAATCAGAAAAATGTTTAATCATTAAATGTTCTCAGCATAGTAAAAACCGAATAGGATGAACTCAGTATCTAAAAATATAAGAATTAAAAATTTTTAAACTTTGAACTTTTTAAGTCTTGATACAAACTCTTGAGAATGCTTCAAAATCAAATCCATAAAGTGGTTGAGCTCTAAATGACAATGGTTTCTGAGCCCTTAAAATCAAAAACATCAAATCTCTTCTAAAAGTTGGTGGTTGTGTGAGCCATTCACATTCAAAGGCAGCTGCAGCGACCTCTAACGACTTAAAAAAAAAATCTCTAAGGTCTTAAATAATCTATTAATAAACTTTACTTACATTAAAACGAACTTGATTTCCAACCCAGCACCAATAGAAAAGCTGATTGAATGATGCAATCATGAAGAGTTGAAATTTCAAAGCTACAAACGGTTGATCTTTGGCAATTTGGGCCTCAAAAGCTGTCAAACATATAAGAAATGTACTTGCACCAACTTGACCAACAAAATTATAGTAATAATATTTGTTGACATATTTTATCAATCTACAAAATTAAAAGTATTTTTTAGGTAGCTTTGTAACTTTTTAACTACACCAATTTTTTTTACTTGATAATTCTCTGATGATGAGCAATAATTTCTCCCAAATCTTCACGACTCATTCTTCTCTTACCAAATTCTCTAATTTTTTCACATAATATTTCCAAATTGACAGCAGTCTGATGAATTGTTATACAACCAACATTATCAATATAAATTATAACTTTGAGACAAATCAAAGTACAAAAGCATTGAAATCCATAAACTGCTTGGAATGTACGTTTGTTTTCTAAAGAAAATGGGTATTTTGCTCGAAATGGTAAAGTTCCAGGTTCACCTGAAAATATTGGTTGAAAAGCCAAAGCTACAAATAGAAAATCACCCAAAATGAGGAATGTATTAAAGATGACAATGTCTCGAATGTAGCTTTGTCTTTGGATCTTGCGAATGGCTTCGGATCCAGTTGAGTATTTGTTTAATAGACTGCGGAATTCTCCAACAATATAAATGATATTTTTCTTGTAGATTCGGTATAGGAAAATTTTTAGAAGAATTAAGTAGACCTGAAAAAAGATAAACCAAAAACAATCTAAAGCAGTAAGTTTTCAAACCAGAATAAATAAGATCTCAGAGAATGATCATTCTTCAAACTTCAGAGGAATTGTTTTTTAATAACTGAGGTCTCATTTTATCAAATTACTGTTGATATTAATTAAAATGTCTTACCCCAACTAACACGCAGAGATCTTCTCCGAACATTATGATATCTGATGAAGCTTCATAAAGATCAGCAGTTATAGAGGCCACAAATGCAATCAAAGATACCATCATAAAGGCGTTGAAAAGTGTATAAGAAATTGATTCCTCAGATGTTTTTGAAGGCAACATTCCTATAGCTCTGGAAGAAAAAAAGATAGAAAAACAGTAATTTTGCAACTGTAACAAAAAATAAGAAATATAATTAATAGAAATGGCCCCAAATGACTTCCATGTGGTACACCGTTTTTTGTAAACGTCTCTAACCGTTTACTGAAAATCTAATTTCAACTTAGCAGTGTTGCTTTAGATCTGAAAAGTCCACCATTGATAAAATATTTGAAATACACCAAGTTCTAGAGAAGACGCGAGAATTCAATATCAATAGAGTCGAGTTATGGAACTGAGTCCTCCTTATCAGGATGCCTCTGGGAGAATGCTCCTTTCTTCGTCAATTTCGGAAGTTGGAACATGCTCAACCGAAACATTCAAAACTAGAGGACTATGGAAGGGTAATCCACTGTAATTGTAAATCGGAGATTTATTTATAATATCTTCGATTTGCTTATTATATCGAATATTAACTATCGAGTCCGATTTCGGATGTACCATTAAATACAGATGATGTTTTTCCATCATATTGTTTGAAAAAAAAAAAATATTTACATTTACATAAGGTATTCTCATTTTTTAAGAAAAACTAATCAATTTTGGTAACACTATTTACAGCCTAACGTGCGAAGACCGAATTTAATCAAAATCGTTAGAGTCATTTTTAAGGAAATTGCAATAATTTACTTGAAAAAATTCGACTTCTCCATCATCGTGATGCTAGTTTTGATTTAAAATCTAGAAATTTTTGTTTGACATGAAAGCCCTCAATACTTGTTCTACTTGATCGAGTAAAAAAATTCCAAACTGGGTCGCACGTACTTGCTTTTATAGAAAAAGTTGAGTAGAGCATGCAATTTTAAGCTTAGTATTTAAAAATTGTAATTATCTTTTATATAATTTAAAAAATAAATTTAGAAAACATTTAAAAAAATATAACTTGTTTTAAGAATTACGAAAACATTTTTTTTTGGAACAGTTTTGACTTATTTGATAAGTGAAATAACACAAATCCGTATTCCCAATTTTTATGTTTTTCACTTTTTAAGGCAAATCTACACATTTTGCCTTCAATTGAAACTACTAAAACCCCTTATTCCTTGCATAAAATGACCGTTCGAAAACTGAATTTCATACAAACCGGATATTTTTCTAACATTTGTTTGGGATTTCTGTATAATTTGTTTAGATGAAAATTCGTCCTTTTGTTAATTCACGCCTCGTTTAATTTCTATTAAACCAAAGAAAATTTAGAATTTTTTTTTAAAATCGTTAGAGACGTTTTTTTTTAAATAGTTTTTTTCGTTTTTACCGACTTCCATTTTTTTTTTTATGTTTGTTACCGCATAACTTTGGACAGAGTGAATCAATTTTGATAATTCTTTTTGTATTGGAAAGCTAGTGGCTGGAATGTGGTCCCATTTCAATTCAGTTCAGTTTAAGCCATAGGAACTATTAGAAAAACCATAAAACCCCGTTTTAAATCATGGAAGTCGGTTTTGTTTTTTTTGATAAAAATGATTATTTATAAATAACAAATTTTCAAAAAAATTTTGAATTTTTCATAAACAGAAATTGGAATGCCATTCATAAAAAAATGTTCTTAAATTCACGGGTCTGTTTTCAAAAATTGGCTTAGAAAAAAAAAAGATTGAATATTTAAAAAAAATCGAAAAATATTTTTGTTATGCATTTAAAATTATAAGTAATTTACTCCTTAAATTTGTACAGGCTTGATGTGTGTCTGGATATTTAAACGAAACGAAATACAATTCAACACAGATTGGACATTTTGTATCAGTTTTTAAAGTTCAAACTTAAACGTTCACTTTGGCGTATGTGTAACATTTTATTCTATCAAATTTTTATAGATTAGGAAAATTCTTTTTCAAAGTAAACAACTAAACCAATTGCCCTTTAGAACAGTTTTTTGACAGGTTAACCCCTTGCCGAAAAAATGCATTTTAAAAAAATTCTTCCAAATACATCAAAGAAAGGTCTCTTGAAGCTCTTTACATGATGAATAAAATCAAAATTCATTTTTTTCTGAATTTCGAAAAAAAAAAATCCTAGGCTAACCTCTTGCAGAAAAAAATTCATTTTTTTTTTTAAATTCCTCCAAATCCATCGAGTGACACATCAAATTAAAGGTCTCTCTAAGCTCTATTCATAAATGAAACCTAAAAGTTTCTTTGAGGACTGCTTGTTGAGTTATTTTCTGGCAATCATGCGTTTTTTAACAGTCTGAAGCAGATATCTTCGAACCCAAGTTTCCACAAAAAATGCATTTAAAAATATTCCTCCATATTCGGCGAGGAAGGCATCAAAAGAAAGGCTTTTTTAAGCTCTATTTAAATATAAATATAAAAATAATCTATCTGTCCCACAATTATAAAGAAATCCTCAAAAATAAAAAAAATTATTATGCCAAAAATTATAAATGCAAACATCTCTGAATTTCAAAAAAAAAAAAAAATATAAACCTCAATTGAATAAGACTCAAATCCATTGAAGTATCAGTAGGTTGTTCTCCTTTAAATAAAACTCGATTCCAAACTTGATATCCATTCCAAATTAACCTCAAGGTTTGTTCTGCCGCTGCCTTCATCTTGAATAGCAGCTACCACCACGCAATAAAAAACGACACAAACTTGAATTAAGACCTCAAAAGATTAATTGAATAGAATCAAGGCGTTTTGCTTTCTTTTTATTGCCAAAGAAAAAACCAGAAGCAAAAGAAGTCTAAGCAGTTTCAATGATTGTTTGAGTTCTTTATTAATTCATTCATTTCAATTCTTCAATAACGCATTTAACTCTTCGGTAACTTCCAATTAGTTTAGCCTCAAACCAATATTTCTGTCTGTTTGACCCTGTGGGCAGAAAAAACGCCACGCAATACACCTTGCATTCCAAGTGGATGGTGCATTGGATGGTACACAAATAATAAAAGTTGGGGCAAGGCAGAACCAATCATTCTCAGCAAGTCTATAATTTTCATAAAACTGCACCCCAATCGAGATCAATAATTTATGAAGTATAGTGGGTATTTTTTGTTGCGGATTAAATGGAAGGTGGGGATATTGTAGACTCCTGTGGCATCTCGTTTGTCTAGTCAGGAATTGGATGATACGCCGGTAAACGATGTTTATGAGTGTGTTGTTGCGCAACAAGAGTGTGCTACCCACTTGCTCTAGTTCTTCTTTCCTTCACCGTGAGAGGTTAATAGTAGATTGGTAGTGCAATTATTTGGCAACAAACTTAATTTATGACAACAGAAAAACAGGAATTAGAGGAATAATTTTCATATACAAAGCCCAAAAGGCGGATTCAGAAATGGAAATTGGAAATGGAAAAAAAAAATGTTTTTTTTCATATTGAATCAATTTTTTTAATAAGCAGGTGTATTTAAAATGGCATTTTGTTGATAGACTTTTGCAGGTGAATTTTTAATTGAAATTGCATATTGCAAAAGTGTGGTAATGTAGCAATTTAGCGGTTATTTTGAATTTTATTTCCTTCAATTCAAATGCAATTTATTATCAGGAAATCATAAAGTCAAAATAAAATTTCTCATGTCAAATAATTTTTAATGAAGAATTTTATGATCACTTTCAGTTTTATTAATTCAAAGAAATCATACAGAAATTGCATAAAAACAATGAGTAAATTTTGCGTGTTTATTGAGCGTAACGAATTCTTTCTAGATTAATAAATCTATCCTGATACAAAAGTTATATTATTTTTTTTATATTTTATTTTGAAATAACTTAAACCATGAACTGTACAAAATGTCAAACGGAAGTTGTGAAATTATAGATAATTTATTCATAAAATAAAACATTTATACGGAGAAATTCCAGAGGGCTTGAAAAAAAAAAACATTTTTTCCGATTTTTGTGTTCATTTTTCATTCATATAGAAACCATATAGTCTAAGAGCCAGCGATCCCTGAGAATACTGATCCCGAACAAAAAAACACAGTTTTCGATATTTTTAGTTTTTTTCAAAAAGTAAAAGAGATTTTGACTTCTAGTTTTAGGTGTTTGACTCAAAATATATAAGTAAAATGAGAATTGGAAAAAAAAATTAGTACTTAATTGGGTAGATTTTTTGGAATAAAAACTGTTTGAACTTTTTTTAAATTTTTTTTCAAAATTTTGTGTTTGAAATTTTTTGTTTCAAAAACTATTCATCAAAAAACATTTATACATTAACCAGAAAGTAGTATAACTTTTTACCTTTAAAAAAAGGTATCGTTTAATTTTGTTAGTGTTGCCGTTCTCTTTAAATATTTTTTTTTTGATTTAAGGTCGAGTTCTTAATTTAAAATTTTTTTCACATTCAAGTGCTTGGCAGACCGTTTTTGCCACGGCTGACTAGACTTTTTTTTTGCAGTAACATTCCTGGGGATGTCCTTAAACATATTTCATATGACTGAATACTAAGCAATTACCTGCAAACTTTAGGTCGCTGGCTCTCGGTCTAATAGGGGGCGATATAAAAAGATATACAAAAATTGGCTTCGGGGGTTACAAATGCGACATTATCCTTGCCAAATGTTCGCGAAAATAAAAAAAAAACACACTTTTACAAACGTTTGGGTCTTAGAGTTTTCATTAAAATCATTAAAATTCTTGAATGATTTTTCAAAAAAAGTGGAAAAAAAACTTTTTTCTCCAAACATAGTAAAATATGTAACTATTTGTCTTACTGCCATAAGTACGTCCCTTACTTTGGCGGACACTTTGTGGCGGAATCAAAAAAAATTTATCTCATTAATTGTAGCTAATTAAATGCTTATTTGTTGTGCAAACCAAAAATTTGTAGCTCGCATAGTTTTTGAATTATTGAATTTTCCGCTAAAATAAGTCTGAAGTTAGCGGACAAAATCTGAAATGATTGAAATTAATGAGTTTAGTTGACCTCCAAATTTGTAGCTTTTTAAATGCTTTTCAATTACATTTAACCTGGTTTTTGTAGCTTGAACAGTTTTTTTGTTATTTAAAATTCCGCTAAAATAAGACTAAAGTTAGCGGACGAAAGTAGGAAAATTAATATTTTTTTTAATGCCCAAAATTGTATAAATAATCCTTTTGTAAAAAAATCATTTCGCACCTATTCTGAAGTTTGAAGAACCGTTCTATGGCAAATACCGTATCAATGTTTTTCGAAAAAAAGTTTAGATATCTCTTAAAAATATAGACTTCATCATAAAACTTACATTCGATTTTTTAATCAAAATTGAAGAGTCATTCTAGAAAAAATTAAACTTTTTCAAACTTGGTATTGGATACGTATTGTTGATTACAAGTATTATTTATGACTTATGGCACGTACCTTACTTTGGCGGACACTTTGTGGCGGAATCAAAAAAATATTATAGACTTTATCCCTATCAAATATTATACACTTTGACTTAAAAACAAGTGATTTTAGTGTTTTTACCGGCTTCCAAAAAGGAGGAGGTATTCAATTCGTTTGTTTGTTACCTCATAACTTTGGACTGAGTGAACCAATTTTGATAATTCTTTTTGTATTGGAAAGCTGGTGACTGCGATGTGATCCCATTTCAATTTTGGAACTATTAGAAAAGCCATAAAACCCAGTTTTGATTCATGGAAGTCGGTATTTTTTTTTTTTTTTTTTTTTTTTTTGATAAAAATGATTATTTAGCATTTGAGTAGGGTTGCCGAGTACTTGTCTTCATTTGTGAGGTGGCACCCGATATTTTTTAGATGAAAGAGAGTATCTAAAATATGGTGTATAGTTTAGCTTTTTAGTACATAAAAAGTTATACTGTTTTGTTCGAAGAAGATTTTTGTCAGTGTTGTTTTCATTTGAATACGGTTGCCACATTTGTAGACTTACGTTCTTTATATTATTTTATTACTTTTTTTTCACTATTTAGAATTTGGTTTGGCATTTCAAACATTTTTTGTATCTTGCCAAACAACAAAGATATGAATGTATTAATTATGTGAGAATTTTTCCTTTAAAATAGGGTTACAACATAGAAGTTCCCATTTTAGAAGTGGCAACCCTATTTTTTTTATTTTCAGTATCATCTTATCTTTTACCTTATGAGCTAAAAATTTCATCATCTGAATATTAATGCATGAATTTATGTGTAAAATTCAAAATTTTGCAAATCACAATATCAACATGACAGCCTTCCAAATTTACCTTGTATTTGCTCTTGAATTAATTTATGTCCAATTTATTTGTAGTGCTAAAACATTAAACTGTCAAAATTTGATACGCTCAATAAAACTTAACAATTTTATTATTATATTTTATATAGAATTAGTAATTTGAAAAGAATTTCGCCGAATTATTAAAATGGAAAGTGGTCATGAAAACTCATTATGACAATGAAATAAAATGTTTATTTTATGGACAAGGTATTTTCTCTATAAGTAACTAACCATGTGTTCTATTATAATTGTAATTTTAAGTACTTCATTTCCTGATAAGTAAAAATGTTACGCTTCAAAAAGTATTTTTTTTTATTCAATACGAAATTATGAAAAATGAAAAAAAAAAAAAAAAAACGCTTAATCATTTTGTCAAAAGTGCCAGAAATAACACCACAAGCTCTCAATTACAATTACATACTTGGAAACATTGAACCTACTACAACCGTTCAATTGAAATCGCTCAGAGTTCATCCTTCTTTAGCAATCAATATGCAATATCAATCACAATAACAATTTAACTGAACAACAATTCCATCAACAAAATGCCATATTACCCCGTCATTTTTGAAATTACTTCTCTTCAATACCAAATAATTCTTTTCATTTCTAATTCCGATTCCACCTTTTGGGTTGAATGGATTGCACTAAAACCACCTTTTTTTCTGTCATAAATAATTCGCAACCAAATAATTGCAGTACCACTATATTTATCAGCTTGGAGAAAAAGAAGAAGGGTAGCATTTGTTGTGCAACAAAATACATAGTTTATGAGTACTATTCAATACTTGACTAGGCAAACGAGATTCCAGGAGATCTTCGGATGCTTTTACATATCAAGTCCAAAAAACCAACTTGTTTGTAAATTATTACTCCGATTGAGGTGCAGTTTGAAAGAAAATTATAGACTTGCTGAAAATGATTGCGGTGGTTCTGCCAATATTATGAGTAACGAAAGGCCGGCCGGTGTTTGTGTGTTGGCAAGGAAGTACCTTGTAATCTATGTATATGTACCATACGTACCGGAGCTTCAGGGTCAAATATATTGGTTTGGGGCTACTTTAATTTGTATAAAGTGAGCTTAATGTAATGGAAAAAAGGAACTGATTAATAAATAGTTCCAGAAATGTTTTCAAACTACAGAAGTAATGGTAGGATACTTTTAGTTCTGAACGAGTAAGAACGAGAAAAAGTCGGCGACTAAAGTCGGCGACTAAAGTCGGTGACTCAAGTCGGCGACTAAAGTCATTAATAAGATATCTGAAAAGATTTTTTTGCATTGTTTCAGTACCGAATTTTAACATAATATTCATACAAAAAAATTATTACGATGCTTATGAAAACTTAAAAAAAAAAACAAAAATGAAATTGAAAAATTTCCAAGAATATTCATTTCTGTTAAATTTCAGAATTTCTGGCGACAGAAACGTCATCATCATCAACCTTAACCCATTTCCTGCTTTGTGTCTCTGGTTACCAACTCCCTAAGGTAGATATTTTTCGTAACAAATCACATAAGATAAATGACGTATTTCCATGTAGGTTTTCGTTCGTATATATGGAGATAATTTTTTTTGGGGATTTCGTACGACTCCCTTCTTCTAGCAAACAAAAAAAAAAAACAATGCATTTCTTATGGGAGAGATTTTTTTTAGATTTTTTCCGAAAAAAAAAATATTTGTTAACTCACCACAGCTGTAAACCAAAATCGAAAAAAAAAAAATAATACTCACCACGATTTGTTTTTCTTGTAAAACAATGTGCAATGTGGGTAAAAAAAAAATCGAAATTCGTTTTTTTGATTTGGTACTTCGAAAACTCGATTGCTAGACACCTCTAGAATATACTCACCAAATATGAGCTCTTTATCTTAATGGGAAGGTCCTCCGCTTTTCAATTTTCAAATTTTACATCAAGCTTCTACTAAAAAAAAAAAATAATTTTTTTATTAATTTAATTTTTAGCCAATTTTTTTACATATTCTTGTAGAAAATTGAACGCTCTACAAAAAAGGTTAAATACACTTTTTTTAATTATCTAATTTTTAATTATCTATAATTTAGTAGATATTTGGGGTCCAAAAATCGAGAAAATGTTTAAAAATTCGTTTTTTGTTCTTAATTTTGTTACAAATTGAAAAATTATAATATAATCAAACGCCTCAAATTGGTTGCTTTAACCGTTTAGAATATATTCGCATCCAAACCAATGCCCACTGATTTAAATAGTTTTCTTATGATCCCTATGCATTGCGACTTGGATGCGAATATCTTCTAAACGGTTAAAGCAACCAATTTGAGGCCAAGGACTTTTTTGTAGAAAATTTAAGCCCCTACAATAATCCATCTTACTAATTTAATAATAATGACTTCAGTGAATTAGAAAATTTTGAAAAGTAAAAAAATTTTTATATTTTTGTTTAACTTTGACCTCAAATATCTTTCAAATGGTTAGATTAATAAAAAAAAGTTAATAGAACCTTTTTTGTTGAGCAATCTGTTTCCTACAAGAATATGTCATGCGTGTTTAATTATTATAATTTTTCAATTTGTTATAAAATTAAGAACAAAAAACGAATTTTTAAACATTTTCTCGATTTTTAGACCTCAAATATCTACTAAACGGTTAGATAATTCAAAAGGGTATTTAACCATTTTTGTAGAGCGTTCAATTTTCTACAAGAATATGTAAAAAAAATTGGCTCAAAATTCAATGAATAAAAAAAATATTTTTTTTTAGTAGAAGCTTGATGTAAAAATGGAAAATTGAAAAGCGGAGGACCTTCCCATTAAGATAAGAGTATATTCTAGAGGTGTCTAGCAATCGAGTTTTCGAAGTACCAAATCAAAAAAACGAATTTCGATTTTTTTTTTTACCCACCCTAATGTGCATACCATTATTTTTGCGGAAAAAAACTTACAACTGTCATCTGTTCACCACAGATATATTTTTTTCACCACTTATTTTTTTTTTTATCAAAAAGAACTGTATACCTACTAGGCTTTATAGACAAAAAAAAACATAAAGAAACAGAAGAAAAGTATCTTATCTTTGCCAGAGAGTGTACTACACATACAAATTCTAAAAGTATCAGAATTCGAAAGGTTTCGATTTTTTCTGTAAAAATTTTCTTTAAAAAATTGATTTTTAAAAAAAATGTTTTAATACATTGTACTTAAACATTGGGAGTTATCCAGAACAGTTGTTCTAGTGTTTGTTGATTATTTATTCAACTTTCATGTGCCTGTTTTCATATTGATCGGATATTACTCAAGATGTAGCACGAATACAAAGTATGATAGGAAAAACAACGACAAAAAACTTTGAAAAATCAGATCTCGAAAACCTATCCATAAACATTTTTTTTCGATAAGATTTTCGAATTTTCTGGGCTCTATACGAAAAGTGTAACTTGGTGTACTTGGTGTTCAACTTTTCCAACCTCAAAACATCTCGAATATTCTTTTCCTGGGATATAATTTAATTATCCTTTTTCAATTTGAACGAAGAAAATGCAGTTCTTCGGAAGAAGTATGTTACAAAATCAGTTGAACACTGTGTTTGCCGGAACGATAACGAACACGGTTGCCGTTTTGGTAGAATCCTACCAAATTTGGTAGGTTTTTTTGGCTTTGGTAGGTCGGCAGGTTTAAACTCGATTTGGTAGGTTTTTTTAAGTCACCTTAAAATACATACTTACTATTTTAAAGTTTTTAGAATGACTATTAAACGCTTTACATTTATTTAATTTCATTCTTATAGATTACAAAATCTGTTTCTAAAAGTTGCAATTTCAATGCATTAGTAAGAAAAAATAATGTAGCTTCAAAACTTCAATTATAAGTTCATCCAAATAACGTCAGAAATTGACCAAAATTTGCATTTCTAACTAATGAACCTTTGTGGTACCAAAACTCATTTTGGAGGAGAGGTCACTACAACTTTTAATTTCATTCAATCACTCCGCTTTAAAAAAAAACTTCAGAACTTCAGATCTTTGAAATACCAATTTTAAGTTTTGAAATGACAAAAGCAACGAAATTTTCTGAAGGTCATCAGAAAATCTTCGTAATGTTTTTTTTTTTTTCAAAAACTAGAAATTAACCATTTTTGCTTCTCTGGAATTAAAAAAGAATTTTTTTCTTCATTTTGCTTCATTTTTATTCTCTGCAATTCTAGGAAAAAATGGCCTTTATACTTTAAATGTAGGTACCTTTTTCGAATTTTGAATCATTTTATCAGTTGAAAACAAAAATTCGAGATTTGGTATGTTTTTGTATAATTTGGTAGGATTTCTGGGGAATTTTGGTAGGAATTTTTTTTCACCAGTGGCAACCGTGATAACGATATGGACTCATTTTCTCAGCGAAATAAACACGAATATGGACGTTTTTTTTACCAACAAAATTTAACGTTTTTGAACTTAAACAAAATTGGACATTTCTCAGGCCCAAAATGGTATTTTAAAATGGTCTTCACTGATCTTTCTGATATTCCATCAAAATTGCTCACTGTCAAACTAAGATTTTGTAACACCAATACGAACTTTTATTCGACTGTAGCCCTGCACTACCTTTTTCTGCAACACTTTCATTTTCTATAAGGCCTGTTCACAGTCGTCACCAAAGACCTTTTGCAACAGTTTCCTCTGGCGAAAATTTATTTCACATGCAAAATTTAATACAACTTTCGTGCACGTTTCTAAGAATCCTAAATTTTTTTCAAAGTTGTTTTGAAAAAAATTAAAAAAAAAAGTTTTTCCATCTGAACGGTTAAATTGGCCCCATCTACTACTCAAACAGAAGTCCGTTTTCCTAGCCGCAAATTCTGTGTTAAACAACATTTAAATGTCTCTCGCCATTACCCGAAGGGATTTATTGTTCAATCTTCAAACATCAGTGTATTCTGTCTTGAAACACAGCTTGCAATTCTAATTGAAGCCAATCTTCATCAAAAAAAACTTGTCCATTTCCTTTTTTTTTTCTTTCTTCTTCCTCAAGTCATTAATTATAATTCCATTATTTCCATATCACTGCGGATTCTTTCACTCGTTTGATTCTACTTAAAAAAAAACCTACGTGATATGTATACAATAATACATTTCTCTCTCCAGAAGAACTCCTCCATCACATGCATCGCGCAAAACCAAGACTTCTCTTTAACTTCTACTAATCCCATAAAATTACATTTGTAACTTTTATAAGATTTCATTTCTTAATTGACCTACCTCCAACATAGTATTAATAAATAATTCAAGTTTTTTTTTGTTTTTTCTTATTCATGTGTTCCCAACATCCACAAGGTTCGTTTTCTTTGAACAAGATTCACGAGCTGATTACACTCTCTTTATGCCTTTCATCTAAGCTAGCTACTTCCATTCCAACTGCATGGAACTTCAAGAAGATGCATATAATTAATCAGGAATTCCAATTGTCGTCTTCAATTAAATTCAGCTCACATAATATCTTATATTTTTTCCGTACTCCAACTCTCCAAACTCCTCGAGACAACATCACACGTGCGAATTAAAATGAATCTTGGTCCCGAAGAGGCTGGAGTTTGAGCACTGGCTTTGAACCAGGAACCCGAACCAGCACCAACAATTTCCAGGACACGGATATTCTGCTGACAGCCAAGGCAAGTCAATCCTTCTTGTCACAGCGAGCCAGCTTGTAGCAGCCTGTAGGTATTCTATAACTCCTTTGTAGACTTTTGTAGGTTGTAAACCTCGAGGAGAAGAGTGGCAATTGAACTGGTTTAGAATTACCCTACAACTATCAATTCTCCTTAAGGCCATTCGTGACAAAATTCAAAATCATCGCAAGACTCCGCAAGTCTCTCAACTCCTTGTTGTGTTAGCGGGGCATTGCAAACACGAGATCTCTCAGTCCTTATATGGATCCAAAGAAACACTGTGCAACCAGTTTGATCGCCTGAGATGATGCTCTGCTCCTGCGCGGTAATGTAAACGAATCTCTTTTGTGCGGCTGGCTCCTCCGGATTATGTATATAAACTACGACCGACGACAACTGGCAAGGCAGTACTTAGGTACCGCATCATCCACTTGTTGGTGGCGGAATTGAGAATATAGGAATTTAGCCAAACAGGTATGTGGTGAGTGTCGACTGTCGAGAACTGGAGCTGGTGCGCTGGAGTTTCGTCCGACAGGTTTTTGAAATGCAGTTTCTCGCGCGCATGCTGTTGCTGTTGTTCCCACATTCCAATAATGCTCGTCTTGGTTGGTATTGGAGTGTGTTGGTTGGTTGGCTGGACTTGGCAGGACCGATCGATCGATGGAAGGCCATGGCCATGGCCATTTTGCATAGAATATTATGCAACTAATTGATTTTGGGATGGAACTAATGGCAGGATAAATTTACCTTCAAGCAAACGGAGGAGGAGGTAATGGAGAAGAGCCAGCGAACTCGCATCTACATAATATCCCGTCGTCGTCACCATCGAGTGGTTTCACTGTAGCCTGTTTTCATAGAGATACATACCTTACAGCCTGACAAGTTGATGGGGTTTGAGGTTCTTCTTCTCACCAGTCTCAAGTCAAGTCGCCCAGCGCGGTCCAAAAGGTTCCTATATAGATTCTACCTATTTCCCATTCAATTGTATAATGTTGTTGGATCGGCACGTCCAAGATACTATTTCCGATAAGCAACTCGATATTAAAAGGTATCGAAGGAAGATCCACCTCCAGAGATATCGGGACAATATTTTTACATATAAAAGCTAAAAAAAAGGCACGCGGATATTGCATTTGGATATATCTAATAGAAGAACAAAAAAAGCAGGTTTTTGTTTTTGGTGATGGTGTTGGATTTAAAACAAATCTGGATTTAATTTCGGATAAGAGAGAAGGTTGGGTGCAGTAAAGTTGTATAGGCAAATTCTTGGTCACAACAAAAAAAAAAAAAAAAGTGGCATAGATTATAGGATTGGATTGCATTCTTGTTTACAAAGTATTTTATTTACACGAGAGATCATTATAGCTATCGCCTTTTGTTATTTAAAATATCGATAAATCGATTTGTGTGGAAACTTATTATTATGGTGGTATTGGTTTTGATGTATAAATACGGTGACCATATTTCTAAAAGTGAAACCCGGGACCAGTAAAAAATTTGTTGGATCGTTTTGAAAACTTTGTTTTAAAAAAAATGAAATAAAATAAAATAAAATAAAATAAAATAAAATAAAATAAAATAAAATAAAATAAAATAAGATAAAATAAAATAAAATAAAATAAAATAAAATAAAATAAAATAAAATAAAATAAAATAAAATAAAATAAAATAAAATAAAATAAAATAAAATAAAATAAAATAAAATAAAATAAAATAAAATAAAATAAAATAAAATAAAATAAAATAAAATAAAAAAAAATAAAATAAAATAATACGAGGAAGTCAAAAATGAACAAAAAGGTTTTATTATTAGAACTGTTAATAACTTCTGAAAAAATTTGTTTTATTAAAATTGTGAGAGCTGTTTTTTAACATTTTTAATTTTATTTTAAATGATTTTGAAATTTTGTAATATGGAATTCAACTGTCCTAAAAAGTTTTGAAATTAAGCTGGGTTCTTCTTCGAAAAAAAATTTTTTCCAGTGAAGCTTTATAACCTGACAAAAACAAGCTGGTATTAAATTATATAATTGATGAAGAATTTTTAAAAACTAATGCTTTTATTCGATAAATTAAAAAAACTTTTATTTTCCAACCACTGTTTTTTTTTTTTGTTTTTCGTACAAAGTAAATAAAATTTTGAATACAAAAATCAGAAAATGTTGAAATACGGGACAATCACGGGACACTTATACGTCCCGGGTTTCCTATATAAAAACCAGGGACAAGCTATAGAAATACGGAACAGTCTCGCTTAAACCGGGACGGATGGTCACCGTATGTATACAGGAAGTTGTTTTGAGATTATTAAAAGCTTAAGGGCAACAAAATGTACAAAAGTAATTCACTGGCAATAAACTAGGACATTTAAAGGAAAAACGTACTAATTAGAATCTATAAGCATAATCCATGCTGTTGGTTATTGAGTACATTTCTATAACATATTTATCCACGGTTAAAAATTCTGGAGTATTTTTCTACACCAGAAATTTATTAAAATTTAAAACATAACAAGTATTAAAATTTTTTAATTAATACGAAATTTATTAAAATTTAATGCATTGAAGAATATTTTGTAATACAATTGTATTACATACTTTTCAATAAAATTGGATTAAAAAATTTACTACCAAATGTATTAAATTTCAATTATTGCATATTTAAATTTAATTTTTTTAATAACGAAGAAAAAAATAACAAAAATAATAAAAAAAATTATTAAAATTATTTTTTATTTTAAGTCGAGCGATTGAATATAATTCAATTGATAAGTTCAAGTGACGTCAACTCCAAAAATTTATAAAGCGTTTCGCCCAGGTACGACACTGGGCTCATCAGTTAGATCTGTCGTACCCTTACTAAGACGCCTTATTGGCCATTTTAAAATTTAATACGTTCTATATTAGTTTTTTAAAAATTTTAAATTATATTTTAAAATAATGATATTAAAATGTAATACAATTATATTAAAATGTAAAACAAGTATATTAAAATGTAATATAATTATATTAAAATCTAATACATCGGTATTAAAATTAAATACAAGTTGTATTAAGACTTAATATTCTTTTTTGTTTTGTATGAAAGGATTGACATGTAATACTATTGGATTGGCTTTTAATAAACTTGTATTATACTTTTACGCAATGATATTAAAATGAAATACAAAAATATTAAAATCTAATACAGCGGTATTAAAATTTAATACAAGATTAGAATTTAAAGAAAATGAAAAAAGAAAAGAAAAAATTAAATCTATCCTTTTTGATGAATAATTAAAAAGTTATAAAATTCCAAACCCAAAAACACAATCTTTCCCATGTAAATAATATGGGAAATAGAAATTTGCGATGCTGCAGTACTTAATAATAATATTAAGGGCTGTAACTTTTACTTTTTTTAATTTCCAACAATATTTTCGATATAACTATGAACAAAAAAAAATAATTTTTTTTAATCAGTCTATAGTTTACCCAAAAAAGTCATAATTTCATACATTTTGAACTTTAAGTTTGAAAAACTTAAAATGGGTTCACTCTATGAAAAAATTTATAAGTGATATTTTGTAGAGCGCTCAATTTACTGTAAGAATAATATAACAGTTAATTTTTACAATGCCTTATTGTAAAGTTAATAAAATTAGTACATGTTATTTGTATATGGAAAATAGAAAATTAGAAAAAGACACCTCTAAATATTAATATTAAGAGCTCATTTTTTGAGAGATTATTTGCTTCATATTTTCAAAAATATTGAAATATATTTTTTGAAAAACGAAAGATGCCTCAAAATGGCACAGCCTAATGTATACAATTAAAAATATTGAAAAATATTTGCATTAAAAAAAAATATTTATTGCAACTAAAAATATTTTGCATTAACAAAAAATTATTGCAAATGAAAAATTTTCTGCATTGAAAAAAAAAAAATCAATGCAAAGTGTTACTCCAGTCAAAGCGTCGGAAAAAAGGGCCTCACCTTGCGCAGAGATGCACTGTCAGTTTTTATTTCATGGATCGATAGGGGTGTATTTAAAAGGCTTAAACCCAATTTCTCACCAACTGATCATTCTTTTTAGCGGAGTTATTCACAAAAATGCATTTTTTGGGATATTTTACTTCTAAGCTAATATCTTTGCTCCAGATTGTCGTAGACCAAAAAATAAACATACATTCTCTTCCTTATAATATTTTCTATCGTTGTATGTAATTTTATTGTATTTGAGTAAGTAAATACAAAATGGCAGCCATTTAAAGTCATATTCTTGTTGTTAAAAAACACATTTTTGTCATTATTTCGAAAAAAGCTTACCTCATGATTGACATTTTCCTAACTTATTTTGTAGCCCTATTCATGTCCTGCATTTTACAAAGCTAATTTTTTTTTAAATTGTAGATAATTTAAAGGACTACAACAGTAATTTATTTTTTTAACCATAACCGTTTACAAAATAATAAGGCAAGAGTTTGCTAAACAAAAAAACGTCTTTGACTTAATATTACTTATTTCTTATTTGTTTCAACAAAAATAATGTGCACCAAATCGATAGAAAATGTTGTAACGAACAATCAATAGCTTTATTTTTTGTCGTAGGACATTCTGAAGCCGAGTTATTCCCAAAAAACGATATTTTTGGGTGTTTTTGCACCGGTTTTGCATGCGTTCATTTATCAATTGCTCGGCCATCTTTGGTGATAAAGAGCTGATTTTTTTCTGTAAAATGCAGGACATGAATAGGGCTACAAAATGTCAATCATGATATAAGCTTTTTTCGAAAATGACAAAAATGTGTTTTTTAACAACAAGAATTTGACTTTAAATGGCTGCCATTTTGTATTTACTCACTCAAATACAATAAAATTACATACAACGATAGAAAATATTATAAGAAAGAGAATGTATGTTTATTTTTTGGTCTACGACAATCTGGAGCAAAGATATTAGCTTAGAAGTAAAATATCCCAAAAAATGCATTTTTGTGAATAACTCCGCTAAAAAGAATGATCAGTTGGTGAGAAATTGGGTTTAAGCCTTTTAAATACACCCCTATCGATCCATGAAATAAAAACTGACAGTGCCTCTCTGCGGAAGGTCAAATGACGCTTTGACTGGAGTATGTGTGTACTAAATATTTTTTTTTTAATATTCCTCGAATTTCCTACAATTTTGAATTTCACACATACCTACACTGTGTGTACACACTTTGCATTGAATTTTTTTTTTTCAGTTTTTCAGTTGCAATAAAAAAAAATTTTTTAATGCAAATATTTTTGTTAAAATTAATATGTTTTTTTTCAACGGACATTTTTTCACTTGCAATAAATATTTTTTTTTTTTAATTTGTATTGGAGAGCAAATGCATTAATAATAACATGATTTTTCACAACCCTGGTAAACATACACATTCCAAACCGTGTATTAAAAAAAAAAATGTCCCACAAATCTCAAAGTTATTGCAAAACAACTTTTCCTTATCTTAAGACTAAAACATTTTAATCTTTGAAATCTACTAGAATTTACATATCTAACCAAAAATCTAATTAGGGTAAATACCTATGAAATAATTGCCACTCAAAATGATTTTGACTCATGATATCGTTTACTGGGGAGATATTATGAGTGACTGCTGAAGATAAATGCTGCCAAATTTTGTTTGCGGCTACCAGATTGTCAGTTATTAGATGAAAGAAGTATTAATGAAAAATCGTCCAAGATATCTCTTTATTCAACTGCTGTGTTTTAGTCAATAATAACACAAAAGCTTATCAGGTTCTAATCAACGAAATGGAGCGAAACTTTGAGTGAATTATTGACAGTTTTCTGGAAAGCTAAAACAGTGACTATTATAGCAAATATTGTAATATTATTATCACACTTAACGTGAGCTGAATGTTAATAAAAATAAAATCGTGCATATGCTTTGGTAAACTGCACGCAATCATGTGCTTACATTACTTCTCATTCTAAAGCTGATTTTGCATAGCAAAAAACAAATAAGAAATTAACAAGTACACACGCCAAAGAAGTGCGTGCATACGACACATGGAGGAATTTTATCCTCATTAAAAAATTCAAAACCATTTCAATTGAGTTTTTTTTTTCTTTTTCCAAACTATAAATAGAAAATAAGATCAAATCTTAAGTTCTTTAACACTTTGCATGTCAAAATATGATATAATTCAAACCGATCGGTCTTCTATATGCAAATGCAGTTTGCAAAGGTGTTATACAACTTAGAATACATTTATTCTCGCCAAACAAGAACTGCATAATATCTTAGCAACTTGAGGGATACATTAAAGAGGAAGATAGTTTTATTTTGGTCTGAAATGAAAATGATTAAGATACTTAATGAATCATTTCGAAGTTGAATAGAAAAGACAGAACTCATTGAACTGTTATACGTTGTTGGTGCTGTTAACGATTTTTGCTGTTAGATGTCGCTTTTAATCAATTTTTTAACGAAAGGAGATAGAGATCATAGTACTCACAAATGGTGGGATTTCAATGGGATTTGAAAAGTGTAAGTTGGTTTTTTAATTCTAATGGCGTTATGACGTACGGGATATTGAACGTACACCTAACAGTGTAGTAAGGAAACAAAAAGTCTGTTTTAAGGTCCAATTATAAAACGTATGAGCTTATGTCAAAATCGAACGAACTGCTCATTATATTTATTACACATTTCGTTTATTAATATTTTTTTAAGAAAATTGCATTATAAGAGTTATTAGAAATATCATATGCCATTCACATTATAGCCAGCCTTAAGGGATTATGTTTCCATCACTCGCACATGCTATTTTGACATAAGGCCATGTAAGCTCATGCCCATTGTAGTTGTCAACTTAAAGCAGGTTTAGCCCGCCACAAAAAGCCCTAAGATATAAAAGTGCAAAAAGCTATTATAGCCCAGTAACCTTGTCCAGTCTTTTGCAGGGGAAGATCGTGCGTCAAATCTGACAGTTCTGATTTTTAGCACAGTTATTTATAATAATTGTCAAACTAACTTTCAAGGTTTTGATAAAAAGTGTCGAACTCAACATTGTCAAAAATGTAAAAGCAAAAGAGGCAGGTACTCATGCAAAGGTGTAAACTCTTGGTAAACCTGGCAAAACGAAAAATGTGGTGAACGAACTGTCAAATGCATACAAAAATTTGACACATTTACCATTTTACCACGTTTAACCAGGTTTACTCAGAGCTTACACCGTTTCATGAATACCCTTAATATCTGATTTATATAGTCTTTGTTTATTTTAACTCTTTAGGACTTATTTTTTGGCTAAAATGGTCTGCGAAAGCGGTATAATTTTTTTCTTACTCTGTGCGATTAATGGTTTCCAACATAGGTGGATCCAGGGGGGGGCACGGGGGCACTCCTCAAAAGCGACCCTTACTTATAGATTTTTATGAATGTTATTTTATTGAGAAAATTTCTCCAGGGATACCTCTAAAAATATGTAAAAAAAATAGTGTTCCAAATTTCAAAAGAATCGGTGCAGTAGTTTTGAAGTTATGAGGAGCACCGGCGTTGAAAACATTAGTTGTGGGGATAACGATTTAAAGTTTTGAACTCTGGACTAAAAGACTAAAAAGTTCCTAAGGGAAGTATTAAAATACTCATAACTTGGTCAATTTGGCTCCAAGAGACCCACAATTTGAAGCTAGAGCCTACGATTTTGTTCGTGTATTTAATTACACGTGTACCCGATACACGTGTACACGTGTATCTAAAACACGTTTACACGTGTATCTTATTTACACGTGTATTTATTAAATACACGTGTATTTATATTTACACGTGTAAATACGAAACAAAATGATTTTTTTGCTTTTTGGGGGTAAAATAAAAGTTTTTAAAAGTAAACAACTGAAGATTATTGTGCAAATAAATAGTTCGAATTGGAAAAATAGTATTTGAACTTTTTGAAGACCTTATAAATAATTTATTAAAAAATTAAAAATAATGATGTGCCTTTTCATTAAAAAAAAACTAATAAATTTTTCCAAGATATATTTGCATATTGCCTACTGTGTCTTTCTCAGAAGAAAGTGTACCAACTGTTACATGTTTTTTTTTTTTTTTTTTGTTAATCACCGTTTATTTGAAGATCATATGGTTTACTAAGTTCATAGTGAAAGTGTAAAAGGTGTTTTATAAATAAAGCGACAAATTCAATCAAAATAAATTTTAAAATAAAACTAAAATATGAAGCCAAGGAGTTGGGTATGGCAATATGCCCACCGAGAAGGGACAAATGCCTACTGTGACTTATGTAGTTCACAACAAAACAACCGTTTTTCTTGTCCCGGTGGAACAACCGGAGCCCTTGGACGGCATTTAAAGGGACTCCATGGAGTCAATTTAATTATTTTATATGTTTTGTTGCTTGGTAATCTAATCTAATCTGCTTTATTTTTTTACTTTTTAGTCGTATAATATTTGAAAGAAGATGATAATTTGCTTGGGTGGTATGAGCTCCCAAAGCCCCTCTCTTGCAATTTACCTACAAAAGCTTTTGCGATATTTAGAATGGGATAAAATAGATTTGGGGTGTTTCAACCCCCTAATGCCCCTCCCCTGAGTTCGGACCCCAAAATATTGCGTTGCAATCCAAACTTCATATGTGTACAAAGTTCAGTTCGATACGATAATGGGAATCGGGTCAAAATTTTTTTCCAAGATTTATATGGCTAGGGTTGAATAAGAATTTCCAATTAAATTTTCCGTGTAATTTCAATGTGTAAATCTAGCCAATAACCGCAAAAACCCGAACAATATCCTTTTCATTCAATATAATACATATTTTAGGAAATCGCCACCAAATCTACCTGTTCGAACGCTATTTACACGTGTAAATATAAATACACGTGTAAATATAAATACACGTGTATTTACAAATACACGTGCTTCGGCACGAATTATTTAAATACACGTGTAGCACGTGTACCTTAATACACGTGCAATAGTAGGCTCTAATTTGAACACAATATTGTTGAGGTATAAAACAATTTAACCCCTTGTAGCCCCATGTGACATTTCTGTAACAAACCGAAAAAGATTGCATAAAAGCTCTACAAACTATTTTTTTGTTTTCTTTTGAAGCTTCTAATATTATAATCTTTAAGTATTGCTTTATCGAGATAGTACTTCAAATTTCTAATAAATAGCACCAATAGTTTTTAATTGACAGTTAATGTTGAAAGTTGGGCTTTTTTTGAAAATAAGCAAATTTGTGTAAAAACTACGAAATTCAGAAAAAAAAATAGTTTTTGTTAGTAAACCCCACGGGGTTTTATTTTTGGATTTTAGGAAAGTGCCTAAAAATTAATATTAGATAGTTTTTTGCTTGAATTTTTGCATTTTTATATAAAAATAAATTATTTAAACTTTTTTTTTACTCCCAAAATATCGAAATAACTAAGTAAATAATGACTTTATTGAATTTTTAAAAAATACGTGTTTTATTAAAGATAAAGACCAATCGATTGACTTATTAATTTTTAAATTTACGACCTTGGGTTACAAAAGGTTAATGCAAATTAAAAAAAACCAAAACTGGGTTTCCCGGCAAAAAAGTATGATTCAGTTTTTTTTGTTATTCTGAGGAACTTTTATATTTATTAGAATGAAGTCTTTAGTATTTGACTAAAAACTACTAGGTCATTAACTAATGGTATAATTATGTCCATAATATTGCAAAATTTTATACAAAATCAATTAAAAAACGTAAACATTTTTTTTTTCAAAATTTCATCTTTAAAACTTAATTTCTCAAAAACTATTTGGTGAAACAACTTAAGTCAAAAAATTAAATAAAGAATAGATTACTAACTTTAATATAGCACAGAATTGTACGTGCATTTTCTGATTTTTTATATTTTTTTTCTTCCGGCTAATCCAGGAGTAAGAGGGTTAGCACTTAAGTGGCTTTTACTGTAACAAGAAAATGAAAATTTTTCCTTCCGAATCCGAATTCCTTTTTGGTCATTTGGTACCTATTTGATGTGGGAAATGTGCCTAAATATTTTTGGCCAGGTTTTAGACCACTGTGGGTCGTTAAAATTTTCTGCTTGTTAGTCAGTCGTATGGTACTTCACTTTATTTCTAACTGTTATTGCTGTTTTTTTTTGCCAATCCGTCCCTTGTGCCCCCCCCCCCCCCCCCCAGAAAAAAATCCTAGATCCGCCCCTGGTTTCCAAGATATTGATATTTAAATTTTGTCAATTTTGTAGAAATATATTAATTTTTTCAATACTCTACATTCTTTCTTTTCTGTAAATCATTTTGTGAAAATTTTGTCTACATATTATTCAAGGCCTCATTCAAAGTTTATACACCCACTATAGCCATGGTTTTGATTTGTTTAACTTCCATCGAATTTAATCACATATCACAAAAAGTAATTAAAGAAAGGTTGTTTCATTTGGATGTATCCATATGAAGCCACTCACCTTTTGTCATTAAAAAAGTTCGCCAAAGTCGTCGTCAATTTCATCAAAGTTCATGAAATTGCAAATTCGCAAGCATCACTGATCTTTTCCATCAAAAAATTATAAAAAAAAAAAAAAACTCAAATAACCATGGCAACGATAAAAGTCTATATCAAATCTTTAGTCTAGCTAGATGTATGGCACACCTATAGACGACCGACGCATCCATCCATCGATGATCGCCAAAAGAGATTCAAGAGTTCGATGGAAAAGCTTATAACATAAGCTATACAAAAAACCGAGAGAATTCTATCCATTGTTATGTGTGCAACTTTGGTTGTGATTTCCGGATGTCGGCCGGAACAAAAGAGTTCCGGTCAGATTAACATGGCTGACACATTTGGATAAAGTTTCTCGTTAGCCACCGAACAGCATTAGATTCTGATGCGGTGTGGCGGGCGTTATGGCTAAACATTGGATCTTATATTCGAAAAGAGAGGGGCGCCTGGTGGATAGGATCTCATGGTGCTTATAGATTGTTTGCATGACATGGTGCTGTTTGCTGGTTGGAAGTTTTTATGTGGAAATCCATAATGTGTCTCATTGGAGTTTCGATTCTCTCGGATGGAAATCAGTTGGGTTGCACGCAAACACAATTGACGAAGTTCACCGATTCGTGAAACGTCCAGTCTTTCAGTTTGAGTGTCGCATACTATTTCGAATCGGTCCGTGTTGTATAGTGTTGAGGAGAGAATGGACAGAGATCACCAGGCAGAGAGGCCTTGATGGCATCAAGGGAAAATATCATAACAAAAGATTGTCATGGTATGGGTTATCGAAAATATGTGACCAAAGTAGGCGTAACGCCATTATTACACCTGTTTGGCTGGCTGCTGGGGATTGAACCCTTTTTTTTTTTGTTAGTGAGTGAATTTGATGGGTGGGTGCGGGTGGTGGAGTTTTAATAGTACTCCCCCACTTTATAGTCGATTTTTTTGTTCGAAAACTATTTTAGTATTTGTAGATTGGTTTTGATTTGGTAATTTTGTTTTATTTTTTTTTTCTGTATAATTTCTTTTGTTGAACACTTAAAATAATTAATTCAAAATGCGTGGACTTCTTCTATAATGATGGTGGTAGATGGTGTAGCTTTTTTCAAATAGTTTGTTCTGGTAAAAAAAATCAGATTTTATGTTTGGATTTTAATCAACAAGTTAGTACGCCGCGAAATATTGGATAAATCGGTTGGATTATCGGAAAAACTCCTCAGTTCGATCGTACCTATAAGCAATTCAAGGATATTGTGGTGTGGATAAATTTTTTAAAGCTTGGATTTGAGTGCATAGAATAGTTGGATTTCTGAGTGAAAAATTGTGGAACAAAATAAAAAAAAAATATACAAAATTATATAAAAGAAAATTACACAAAATAAAGAAAAGAAAAATAAAGTTTAGTTTGCCAAAACAAGTGATCTCTGTGAAAGAACGAAAATTGGATTTAAAAAGTTTAAGTGTTGAAAAACAGAAAAGGATTAAATAATGTGAGTTTTTTTTTAATTAAAATTTAATCAGCGACTTTTCAAATAAATTTTGATACTTTTTTAAAAAAGAAAAAGAGAACCCTATCCCTATCTTTTGCTATGCTTTGGAATTTTAAGGATAACTGGCTTCAGTTCAAGTCTTAACTAAATTGTCACAAAAAATATAACCCGAACAGGTTTTTTTTTCAATAAAACCCCTCTTATACTGACATCTAATTCTGAAAAGGTATTGCACTCCTGGTTTTAAAAAAGTCCTTCACATGATCCTGTCAAAAACTTTCATTAAAATATAAAGTAAAAATTAAACTCAAAACAAAAGTGAGCATTATTGGTTTTATGCTCAAGAAATCATAGGACTCTAGAAAAAGATGTTCGTGTGTTAAAAGTTATAAATTATTATTTTTTTCCTTCATGCAAACTTAAAAACAAGTGCCCCGAAAATAAAAGTGAAACGCCGAAAATACAGTAAAACTTCAAAAACCCGCTAATTATTAGTTTAATTAAATATAAAATAAAAACCACTACAAGGTCACACGTACTAGGTCTTATAATAAAAAGTAGGTACATAAATCTTTGCCCCTGGGTACAAAGGGGTTAACTCACAAAATTGCACTTTTCGGGTTTCGATGAAATAAAATTAAGCTCTATTTTCTCTTTTATTTGGTATCAAGAACATATAAATTTTGAGCAACTCTTTCATATAAAAATAAGAGGATCAATGCTCAAAAATTCATTGATTTTCATACATTAGCTCAACTTCAATCGCATTTTCTGGCAAACTTTAATTTATGACTTAACCCCTTTGTACCCGGTGGCAAAGAAATATCATTTTACTATTGGAATTTCAACTATTTGGTTAGAAATAAAAAAAAAAAAATTAAAAATCGTCGCAATAAAATAATGTCGTATTTTACATTTACTTTTAGGAAAATACAATTAGTCGAGTGTCGTTAAGCATAAAATTTTTAAAATCTCGAAATCCACTGAAAGTCGATGAATCTGTAAAACGAGTACTGGGCTGCATTATTAAAAGGTCAAAGAAGAAAGTTTAAAAAAAATTTCACCGCTCTCGATAACAACAATTTTTAAGAACCTTTTACTGAAAAATATGCCATTCCGTATGAAATCGTTCAATTGGAATTGCTGCTTATACTATTTTCCACCTAACCTAAATCCGAGACTTAGCTATAAGTAGATTTAGAATAAAAAAATATCCCACATTTTCATAGATTTCAGGACAGTTAAGGTCCTTAAGGGACCACAAAACCTTTTATCGATTTTCTTCGTGAGAGCCATTTATCGTGAATCCAATAGAAGATTTCCTGATCAGCAGTGTGTTAGCGTGACTTTTTTTCCATTTTATTTGAGGCTAATTTTATTTTAAGAAAATGTTTTTAAAAATTCTGGAGAAAAGATCCATCTTTCCTTGAATCTCAAAAGCTAAGATACTTATTATAAACATGCGCTTTTTTTGTTTTTTACCAATGAGAACATTGATTTGTGTAGAAAATTGTACCCTTTATTTAAAAAGTTTGAATAAAATAAACATGAAGAAAAAAACCTATTTTTTTCCAAATGATGAATTTAAAATTAAAGTTCTCAAAAACTATTTACTCAATCAACACCAAATAAACATCAAATTCAAATAGTATATTTTAGCTTTCCAAAAAGATATAGAACATTATAATATTCTTTTATTTTTTGTTTAATTTTTTTTTTTTCCATTCTAAGTCAAAATGCCCTCTAGTGTGTTTATATGTATAATGTCTGTAACTCAAAAAAGGGATCAGTAGTGAGGCGGCTTAGCATTAAAAAAGAGTTCAATCGTGCACTTTGTGATAAAAGCATGAAATTAACATCGTTGGTAGTACTCAATTTAAGAGTTATTTTGAGATATTGGGCCACCTTGTATTCCATTCGGAAGGGTAGATACAAGACTTTTTCTGTGTTGCACTCGATTTGTTGCATATCGTAGTATAGGCAATGAAATATTGTATTAATATGATACATGATTTCGAGGTATTTTCTAACGCCCGATCGAATAAAATCAATACCAAAATGTCTCGACCATCATGTAAAAAGTTATTGGACTCTTTATGAATTGTCTTTTACTCAAACAGCAAGATTCAGAATATTACCAAGTACTCCTTGAAAAAAAGTGGTAGGTTGATAAAATTTCGTGTGGACGTTTCATATACCATAGAAAAAAATAATAAAATATGTTCATCAAAAAATTTCAGGTCAAAGGGTGTTTTTTTAGCGAGAAAGAACACTTTTGAAATGGTACCATTGCAGCACATGGAAAATTTTTGCATTTTTTTGAACCGCATATATATTTTATACATCGTATGAGAATCAAAAATAATCAAAAAATGAATTATATTTACCATGGAATGTTGAATTTTCATGCAAAACTTAAATTGCTTGCTTTTATTTTTTATTAAATTTTCATACAAATTAATATTTTGAAGGAGTGAGGTGCAAAAGTAAAAGTATGAAAAATAATTGTCTTTAAATGAGGGTTATATATTGTACTAACAATCCTATTAATTTGATCCCTTTGTCACAAACTGCACAATTATTTTTCATACTTTTACTTTTGCACCTCACTCCTTCAAAACATTAATTTGTATGAAAATTCCATAAAAAATAAAAGCAAGCAATTTAAGTTTTGCATGAAAATTCAATGTTCCATGGTAAATATAATTCATTTTTTGATTATTTTTGATTCTCATACGATGTATAAAATATATATGCGGTTCAAAAAAATTCATAAATTTTCCATGTGTTGCAATGGTACCATTTCAAAAGTGTTCTTTCTCGCTAAAAAAAAACACCCTTTGACCTGAAATTTTTTTATGGACATTTTATTATTTTTTTCTATGGTATTAGAAAAGTCCACACTAAATTTTATCAACCTACCACTTTTATTCAAGGAGTACTTGGTAATATTCTGAATCTTGCTGTTTGAGTAAAAGACAATTTATAAAAAGTGCAATAACTTTTTACATATGACGGTCCAGGCATATTGCTATTAGTTTTATTCGATCGGGCGTTAAAAATTACCTCGAAATCATGTATTATATTAATAAAAAGGTTTCATCAGCTATACTATGATATGCAACAATGCGGGTGCAACACAGAAAATCTCTTGTATCTACGCTCCTGGATGGAATACAAAGTGGCCCAATATATCAAAATAACTCTAATATTGAGTAATACCCATGATATAAATTTCATGCTTTTATCACAAAGTGCACGATTTAGATGCTAAGCTGCCTCACTACAGGTAGGATTTTTAAATTTACAAATTTGGAATTCTGAAATCAATTCGAACAAATCTGCATTACTTTTGGGATCAATTTTTGTAAAACCTTCCGCAGTTTCAAGACCACAGTGAGAACCTTATATAATGGTACAGGAAAGTTAGTAAAAAAACAGGCATTTTGTGGAACGAAATATAGGAAGAAATTTTAAAATAGGCTATTAGGAAAGCTTAATTCCTGGTTTTCGGGACAGCACCCCCCTGGCGAAGTCCGCAATTTTGGAAAACACGAATTGATCTACAGGGTGTCCGGTAGAAAATGGATAAGCCTAAAATGGCTGATAGGTGCACTTTTGACTGTTCTGAAACCGAATAGAAAAAGTTTCTATCGCAACCAGTTTAGAAAATATTAGATTTTTTTCGTTCAGTGTACTTTAAATTTCATCATCTTACGTTTTCTTTAACCACAACCACGAATGAATGAATTTTATAAATTTCTTATTTTTATAATTTTCTACAATAATTGGCTCCCTACATAAAAAGTTAAAAGTTTTTACAACTGTTGCATCTTTTCTTTAAAAAAAATTTGAAATTAGTTTTTCGATGCAAAATGTAAAAAAAAATATTTTATGAAAATTTTCAAACACCTGTGGTATAAAAAAATCCATAGGAACGTAGGTGGCCAACTTTTTTAAAAATATGCGCGTCCAAAGGGGATTGCAGAATGGTAAAAGTTTTTATCAAATCTAGAGTTACTAGGAAGTTATTGGTACCAAAGTACAAAAAAAGCCTATTAATTTAATAAATTATTTTAACTGTAAAATCTTAATTTTTTCACATTGCTGCCACAAATGCATGGATTCCATCAGTTTTTTTAATCAGTCATATTTAACAATTATTCTTCTTACACATAACTACTAAAAAAAATGTTATAACCGTTGAACAATGGCTATAAAAAAAATAATTTAACTTTTTTTTAATGCAAAGTAGAAAAAAAAATTGTTTGCTCAGTTTAAGCATGGGCATACAATTGTGCATCGGGACAGCTTGTTTTGAGCTTTGACTTCTTAATGATCTCGTTTTAAAGAAAAATTGAGATTTTCGGTCCCGTTGGCCCAATGCATTGAAAATGTTGCAATGTTTTCGAATTTTTGTTCAATTCCCAATGTTATTGGGCTACGAAAAATATCCAATATTTGTTAGATGCAATTTAATTTACAGTTAATATTGTGAGCCACCTCTTATTTTATCTTTTAAACTTATTAGCGAGTTAGCAAACAAAAATTTTTTTTCTACTTTGCAGTAAAAAAAAGTTAAATAATTTTTAAATAGCCATTACCCAACGGTTATAACATTTTAGGCCATTTTAGGCCATTTTAGGCTTATCCATTTTCTACCGGACACCCTGTATATCTTCCAAACTGTTTTTCTGACCGAAAAAGAAAAAGATACGGAACTTTTAGTACAGGTAAAATAGTACATAAAATCAACAAATAAAAAAAATGTTACACTCATGAAACTTGACAAAAAGTTTGCTTTTAGGATAAGAACCAAGGATAAAAAAGTCTATAAAAAAAGTTGGGTGGAAGGGTGTTTTTTCGCGGACAAAAGGGGTGAAGCTCAAAAATATAATGAAAAAAATTGTTTGTGAAATATCATCTATGACACATGTTTTCAAGGTATTTTTTGATGCTGAATCTAATGACATAAAAATAAAGTCAATACGATTGCTCTTAGAAAAGTTATTGCCGATTAAAAACAATTGTGCTTGTTTTTTGACTTCAACAGGTAAAATATTACCGAAACCCATGTGAAAAACAAGCTACGCTGATAAAATTCGGGATGAAAGTTTTAAATTAATAGGGATTCAAAAAGTGCTTAAAATAATTTTTGGTGAAAGGGTGTTTTTTGATGAGTTAAGTTGTGTGTGAGAAAGGTATCATAACAGCTGATTTAAATTTTATTAATTTTTAAAACTTGGTGTAAAAGTTTTGGTTGGTATAAGAATAAAGAATCTATAAATTGTACAAAATTATCTTGAGCGAAAGGGTGTTTTTTTTTAATAAATGATGAAATTCGTAAATATGACCACAAAAACTGGGAAAAAATTGTTACACTAATGAAAATTGGTAAAAATGCTTCATTTATAACAGAAACCAAGAACCCCAATAGTCTATACAAATATTTTTGGTTAAAGGGTGTTTTTTTTTGGGGGGGAAGTAGGGAAAATCCGCGTTAAGTCCCATAAAATAATGGTATAAAAGGTACCCTTACGAAATTCATTAAATACGTTCTCTTTCCCATGGGAATTACGAATAAAACAAAGCTATACATTGTTTTTTATGTAAAAGGGAGTTTTTTTAGGTGTAGAGAAAATATGGGTATATTTGAAAAAGTGTGTAATACTACAGTAATATTAGTGGTATCCTATTGAAATTCAACAATTGTGTTACTTTTAAGATTAGAAACAAGAATCTAGTGTCTATAAATTGTATCATGGTTAAAAGGGTGTTTTTTTTTTTTAGTGAAAACAAAAATGATGGGTCGCCCTAATGAAATTTTGTAAGAACATTGAATTTGGGATAGAAAGCAAGAAAAAACAGTTTTCATAAGAAAAATTTCGATGAAAGTGTATTTTTTCGAAAAGACAGTAAAATCTGTAATTGGTCCCAAAAAGCAAATGATTCATTTTATTTTTGGTTTTGATGACAAATGAAACGTTTATACTTAAGTTCTTACACGTTTTACACGAATCATTGGCTTTTTGTCTCTTACTGTCTCTTCGAAAAAAAACACCCTTTCATCTAAATTTTTCTTATAAAAACTGTTTATTCTTGCTTGAAAATTGGAGCAGTTTAATTGGAGAAGTCTCCACCTCTTTTTCGCACAAAAATAACTACCGGGGACATTAATTGTGTGCAGAAAAATTATATTGTAAGACTTTTTTTTGGTTTTCATTTTGTCTTTACATGCCTTTTTGAGATTTGTGTTTGGATTTATTTTATTAATTTTGTTTTGAAAAATATTTTTCCGTATGAGAATTCAGCAGCGTGTTAGACTTTATTTAAACTTAATTGCTTGGCAATTTTGAAATTGTCAAACTGCCAGTTGTTTTAAGAAGAAATCAATCTTTCTTAGATCATAAGTACCTACTTATAACAAAAACGGATATACATATTCAAAAATTGGTTTATATGGTTTATTGGAGATGAAAGAAATGTAGAGACAAAATGTGTGATGTACCACTTTTAAAAGAACCCAGTAACTTTTTATCAAGAAAATTCCTCTCATAAAACATAGACATTTTAATTAAATGTAATGACAATCGTTTGACTATCTTAGGCTAACATTAAGAGTTTTAATAAAAGTAAAATTATTTTTAATTTCTTAAAAGATTTATAATATTCATTGAAATACTAAACAATTTACATAATAAATTTGTCGGCTTTATTTGAAAAATCAAATAAAAAAAAAGCAAAAAACGATGTGCGTGATCGCAATGTTCCACTTGAACAATTTTATTCGTTTAAACACCACCACGAGCACCGATTTCATATGTATTTATCTTTTTTGCAGATCGCATGTGTCAGAGTGCTTTTAAATGTTTAAGTATTGAATAATTTCTAGTTCTAAACGTAATTGCAAAATTACATTTAATTTTATTTAACTAATAACCAGTCACATTGAATCCTCCGCCAGTGCCTATACACAAATAAATCAGTGAAGGAGATTTTTGACCTCAATACTGTTACAAGTTAGTAAAAAAAAAGATTACAAACCTTTGCAGAGAGACCTATAACACAGATCACGGATAGAAAAGGTGTGTTTGACGACAAGTCTATTACGCGTGACGGACATTATCAGATTCAGTATATTATTGCGGAAGTACGTTCCGGTTTTTGTATTTATTTTTTTGTTTATATTTCGTTTTTTTTGTCAACACAGAATCCTAAATGAGTTTTGAGGCGTTTCTATTGGATTTGAAATTTCAGATGTCATTGGCATTCTGTAAAAGAGAAATAAAAACATTAAAAATACTTTGGATAATTTGTTTTGGTATTCGAAAAAAAGGGGGAGGGCAATAGCAAAAAAAAAATGCTAATTATTGTTTAGTAGTAGTGAAAATCTATGAGACCATGATCTGAATTTCTGGCAAATGGAATTGACCTCTTTGCTTTGTGGTGCGGAATGTTTGAAATACAATTTTTTTTTAAGTTACAAGTTATGATTAAGAATAATTAAGTATAATTCTAGTTATTTTTTTTTTCAATATTAGTCATCAATCATCATCAATTTCTTTTTTGTTTTCCCAAGTTAAGTTTTTATATGATTTTCAAAAGATACTTTTGAGAGTAGTTTTACCAAATGCATAAAAAAAGCCGTATTTATCGTTTTATCTGTTTGGATGCCATTTGTCAAAAGC